>NW_025317501.1:0-75117 GCF_018873765.1 Telopea speciosissima
TGATTTATTAAAACACAATTTTAATGTTTCAGTCACCTGTTATTCTGTTAATAGACTGAGTGTTTTTGTTACATTTGAAAAGTAAGGGAGGTATGTGAAATTTTCAAAACCTTATAAGTGAAAATGTAATTAAAATAAACTTCAAGCAAGGTACGTGAAATGTTCACATTTGTTTATTACTTTCCTCTGTTCAAGCTCCTAGGCCTACTGCAAATCACGCGCCATCATAATTGTTGATTTCCATTAAAGCACAAAGGTGTCTAAAACTATCTTTTTTAGGAGAGTAGGGAAGCGGAGAGAGGTCCTTCAAGTCTTCTCTGCAACTCCAACTTCAACTTCATGGCCGGACAGACCGAGACTTCCTCCTCCTCTTCCTCCTCCTACCTCTCCATCGCTAGATCTTCAGCTTACGACGTTTTTCTCAATTTCAGGAGTGTAGACACTCGCGGAGGCTTCACCGGCCACCTCTACCGTGCCCTACACAGAGAACAGATCCATGCCTTAATGGATAGCCGCGATCTGTGGGAGGGAGAAAATATTGGTCCCACACTTGTCGATTCAATCAAACGCTCCAAACTCTCTATTCCTGTTTTCTCTAAAGGATATGCCTACAGCAAATGGTGCTTGATGGAACTTGCCCAGATGTTGGAGTGCCATAGATCCAACGGTCAGATTATTCTGCCGATATTCCTCGATGTTGATCCGTCTTATGTTCGAAATCAGACAAGAAGTTTTGAAGAAGCCTCTCTTCAACATGACAGGAATTTTGCGCCTCATGATGTAGAGAGTTGGAACGAAACTTTGAAATAGTTAGGGAATATGAAGGGATGGGTTCTCAAGGAAGTATATGGGTAAGTCTCATTTCGTACTCTTTTTCTTGTTTTAAGTTTTATCTTCTTTTCAAGGTTAAGACTCAAGAGGAAAAAAACAGAAAGAGAAATAGTTTCATAGCTTACCTGTTTATTTTGTGGTTATTATTTACCGGGAGCTGTTCTTTGCTGCCACTGCACTGCGCTGGCACATATGGGTAGGCACAATGACCACTTTGCCCTCCTCACGAGCTGCCCATGTGCTGGGCATAGGCTGTGCTAAGCACGAAAAACATTCTCCCATTACGTTATCATTGTGATCGTCATTTTTTCTTTTAAATTTAGGTCCAAATAAAGTTTTATATATTGGATTCTAGAGGAAATATTTATGTATTTACTTATTTTGGGAGGTGTTAAGAAGTTAGAACCATCAAGCATGGAACTTAAATATTCCAACCCAAAAAACAAAGCATGGAACTTAATATAGCATTTCAAGCCTTACCAAAAAAATATATATATAGCATTTCAAGCACACTTCTCATTTATTGTCATGAGGTTTAAAGTAGGGCATAAAATTATAAAGAAGAAAAAAAAAACATTATTTCTTACACAGTTTCTAATGCAGCACATCTAAAGAATTAGTTTAGCTTGTATTGCCCACCTAATTATGCCACATGGAAGGACGATTTGGCATTTTCCACTATTGATTAAACAAAACATAGTTTGCACTCTCTCCAATTTTAGGAATAATTTCATTTTTTTTTTTGTTTTTATAGTTAGGCCCCAAGGAGAGTTGAATTTCAATCAGTTTTCATTTGGATTATAAATTTTAGGAATAACCAATACTTTTCTTTTTATTTTCAGTATCTGTTTTCAAAAACTTAGAATTCTAACAGATTTGAAAAGACAGCCTTTTAGTTTTCCAATTCAGATTTCTTTTTTGTGATCACATTTTTTTCTACCACATAAATACATTTCTCACATCATGTAATGAGGTTTGATAAAAGGATATATTATAGGGTGTCGTTCTCTGTCTGTGCTGCAACGTGAGCTACGCCATGGTATATGGAGGTGGATGCAATGACCACCCTGTCCCCTTGAGTGGCAGACCCATGTGCTTGGGCACAACCTGTACAAGTGGGAGATTGTTGGACAAGTGTGTGTCCATCAAACCCGGTTCGATCCGGTTCAACCCGGTTCACCTTTGTATTGAACATTTATACATTTTAGTTTAATATTGTCACATGCGATATAAACTTTTTGAGCATTATGTGTCCGTAAGTTATACTTAAAATGGTAGTCACGACTAGGGTTGGGGCTGGGCACCCTTATCATATGGTCGTCGCATTGGGTATGCCTAGACATGTGATGTCGGGGTACGAATGCGAGTGCTCACATGTTTGATGTGTGCATTGGCGAAGAATCTACTTCGTCGATTCCCTCATGTATTATCAGGATGTAGGAAGGGATAGACATGTGTCACCGACACCCTATACTGAGGGAACCGTCACACGCAAAGTGTGATCGCATTCTTTGGTTCATCAATGACCGAGACTCAAGCGAGTCAAAGCTGTGTTGCTGGGAATGCGTGAACACTTTGTGAGTGAAGGAGTTATCCAACACGGTCACCACCGCCCGATTGGGGAACACCAAGATAGAGATCGTCTGTGCATGGTCGGATCGAACCGGATCGATGCACGTTTTGGAAATGGTTTTGCAAAATTTATTTTACATAAAATGATACATTATTTATAGTTATTTCAAATAAAGTGTTTTATCGAGTTTTGGACCCGATCGGATGCACATGACGCTCTTATATGGACATGTACTATGGATTGGGGTTTGGCAAGACATGTGTACATGCCCTAGATTCCATAATGATGGTGTTGATTAGTGGGGGTTGTATATGATAAATTGTTATCATATAGGGAGTTATTTGGAATTTGCTAATTTAATTGGCTCTTTATTTAATTAATGGATTTTATGCTAATTGTAATTATCCATTAATAATTAAATAAAGAATCTAATTAATACTTTCCCTATTAGATTCTCGCTTCTTCACCGTGTAGCACTTTGAGTTTAAACAGAACTACAGAGAGAGAGAGAGAGTCGACTCTCACTAGGGCTCTATTAAATCTATCTAGGATTTAATTAAACCCTATTATTATAAATAGGGGACCAAAAATACGCGTAAGAGAAGCTCTCCACGTTTTTGGGCAGACACTCTCTCTCCTACGTTTTTGGTTTCTCTCTCCCTCTTGTGATCTCTCTTCTTCTTCTTGCTTCTCTCACTGTGTTTGAGAGTTAGGGTTTGTGAAACCCTAGATCTCGGCCGACGAGTTTGAGGGCATCTGGGATTGGCGTGTAGAACCTTGGTAGCACCATTGGAGGTTCAGATCTGTTTGCTTGGAGCGCTCATTGGAGGAAGAACCACTGTCTATTGGAGGAGCAACACTTGAGGCTCACCAGGTTAGCGCTTCTTTATTAATTCCTTCATTCATTGATTATTAATATTTATGGGATGCGAAAGAAACTCGAATAGATTATTTTCCGCTCACGCATTCGAGTATGGGATGGATCCCTCTTGCCATGTGATGGACTAGAGACGAGTTTCTCCGTCCCTATTGTGATAATTAATTTTATGGAATGCAATAGGGAAGGAGAAACCCTAATAGGAATGCACCAGGGTTCCCATGGGCGACCATGGGAAACCCTAAAATTAAAATGGGGCACCCATGGGACACCATGGGCTAACCAGGCGTGCAAAACCCTAAAGATAAATATCTTGGTCTCCCTAGGGAACCATGGTTTGATCCTGGACCGTTGTTTAGCCAACAGTGTGGTATCGAGCCACCTTTCCCACCCATGAATATTAGATAATTAATGGTTAATATGATTATCATGAGTGGGATGCAAGTTGGAACATGGGTGGTTAGGATATGGTTGTTGTAACAACCTTCCCATGTGCACATGGGTAGTTACAAGGTTGTTAGTGTAACAACCTACCCATGTGATGATGGATTTGGTTTGTTTTGTTTATTCCAATTATTGAACCATGTATCCAATTAGGTTGTGATTACTAATTTTTATTTTCAAATTTTTTAATCATGTTCTATGTGGGGGGCGACGCAAGCCTCTGTGCACGCCCTTCCCCATGAACCTACCCTTGTGCGCATCCCCTTGTGGGCTGCTGCTGCGGCAGCAAGCTTGCGGGCTACGGCGGCAGTTCCGCGTCCGTGGGCCCTGTGCCTATGGGCTGCTTGAGGAGTGCACTGCGACTGCGCAAGTGGGCTGCATGCACCCCTTGTTTTCCCTCAGTTTAACAAAAAAAAAACAGTTTTTCAAAATAGAATTTTATTATTTTGTTTTGTTTTTTGAGGATGGTGATGGGTGAAGAGATTCCCTCTTTACCCACTTGCAATTAAAATGCGATTTTAATTTTATGGGCTTGGATACATGATATCACATGCGATGTGGTGGTTCAATAATTGAAGGAATCCATGTTTTAATTTTTGGTTCACTTGCTTTAATGCCCATGCATGAAATTATATTATGATGTGATTATGGGAATGGCATTCTAATAAATGGATGGATTGTTTATGTATGTGATACATGGGGTTATGGGTGGATGTGATGCTTCTCTCTCTTTCTCTCTCTCCCCCTTTCTTTTTTATAAACAAATGTACTCCACCCCATGGGCATCCCAAATGGTGGGTTGGTTTCTCCATGCGGGGTTTCTTTATTATTATGGAAAGGAAAGTGTATAGAATTTTTTTAGGTTTTCATTGTAATTTTAGAGGAGTTAGGACTCCCAGGGCATGTAGATGGTGATCCACATGTGATGCTCAAAGCTTATGGAGATGCAAGTCACCTACTTTGAAGACGTGATCGGGCGGAGGAGATGATCGAGGCGTGGCATCCATGGCATGATAAATGCACCCAAAGTTATTAGTTTTATTTTTATTGGGAGGGTTCTTTAATTGCTTCTGATAAAAATGCCGCCATCCCATAATCACTTTTAATTAATGTTGATTAATTATGTTGTTTAAATCTATCCATGTATGTGAGAGTTAATTAATCCCTCTTTATTCACAATACATGTATGATATGGACTAGTCTTAATCGGTAGACATGTCCATGGCCTCCTATTGAAGATAAATGTAGAAAATGTGTGACATGACCCCGCATAAGCCGACAGGACATTGCCAGGACCTCTCATCACGCATTTATCTATATTTACCTCCATCTAGATACGTTAGGGTATGGATAGTGAGAGGCACTGCGACAGTGGACCATCTTTCATGATTCCATGATTCTAACTAATGCGATAGGTAAGTACATGACTTGGGTGTATGTCACCGGGATCTGGACATGACACCCAGGTGGCGAAAATATTGGAAGCCCATGAGGCGGATAGCTTAGTCCACACTACCATGGTGTGTATAATGACTCCGACAGGTAAGTTATGCATGCAAGGGTTGTAGGTATCCAATTCATCTTTTGGGTTATGAGGGAAATCCAAATCATGAAAGACCATTGATGTGTGTGTGCTCAATTTATTATTTTCAATGGTCATTAATTAGCATGTGGTTATTTACTTGTGCATGTGTAGATTAATATACGATGACTGCCGTTAATTCCAACTGTTAACACTCATTAGCGAATACAAACTTAATGGTACAAACTATGTCGATTGGTACTGGAGCATTAAGTTGCTCACGATCTTGAAGGATGCATACACGAGTTCTAGATGAACAAGTTCCTCCTCAACCCGACCCGAACGATTTTGAGGCAAATGAAGAGATGCAAGGGTTCCTTTATGAGGGATTCCAAGGCATCACTCTATATCCTAGGATCGTTGGAAAAATCAGTTGTAGACTTAGTCAAGGATATACGCTTCTTGGGGTAAAATGGATAAGCTTGCTTGAATTGTTCAACAGTGATTGACACACGCACATTCGATGCGGTGAGTCAAATCCATAAGCTGCAAGATGTCTCGGGGGACTCGGTGATGGATCATGTAATGAAAATGATCAAACTGTTTGAAAACTGGAATCCATGGGGACTCGATTTCAGCTGCGATACAAGACTGATGTGATCTTAGCGTCACTCACTTCGCCTACGCACCTTTTAGGATGTCCTACAAGATGTCCGAGAAGGAGATGGAGCTCACCGAGCTTGCTAATGCACGGTAGAGGCTGAAGCGTCCTTGAAAAAGGACAAGGCCGAGGTCAATGCAATCGAGGTAAAGCCTTCTTCAAATGGGAAGAAGAAGAAAAAGGAAAGTAAGGGCAAGACCCCTGCAAGCCAAGGGTGGGAAGTCGGCAATAAAGGCAAAGGCAAGTGCTTCTATTGCAAGAAGGAGGGTCATGAAAAAGAAACGCCGTGCTTACCTGGCAACTTTGAAAGATAAGAAGCCGGATGAAACAGAGGCTGCTAAAGAAGGTACATGTGATGTTCACGTTCTTTATGAGTCTAATTTATCTTTTGAACCGACCAATTCTTGGTTGGTGGATAGTGGATCCACTGTTCACATTTGCAATGATTTGCGGGGTTCAAGGAGACAAGGAACCTGGAAAGAAATGAAGTGCGTCTTCGGATGGGCACTGAGCGAGACCATGGCGTTGGCTGTGGGAACTTTTATTTTAAATTTTAGTTCGCTAGTTTAGTTTTAAAGGATTGCTATTATGTACCCTCTTTCAAGAGGAAGATAATTTCAGTTTCAAAACTTGTTTTGGACGGATATAGTTTTTCCTTTAATTCTAAATTGATTATTCGTTTTAATAATTCCTTTGTGGCATCCGGATATATGCAAAGTGGTTTGTATTTTCTAGATTGCCCTATTAGAACGAATGTTGTTTCAAATGTTGATTTGAAACGAAAAGCGACTCAGTGAACTCAACATATCGTGGCATCTAAGATTTGGGTCACATTAATGTGGACCGAATCAAGAGATTGGTGAGGGATGGGTCCTTAGAGAGTCTCGAGGGTGGAACCATTCCCCACCGTGAGTCATGCCTTCAGGCAAAATGACCAAGAAATCCTTTAGCAATAAAGGTGCTAGAGCCACGAGTCTGTTGGAGTTGATACACACCGACGTGTGTGGACCCATAAACATACAAGCAAGATATGGGTATGAGTACTTTATCACGTTCACCGATGATTACTCTAGATATGGTTACATATACTTGATGCGTAGGAAATCGGAAGCCTTTGATAAATTCAAAGAATTCCAAGCCGAGGTCGAAAGACAGCTCGATAAATGCGTCAAGTCCTTACGATCAGATCGTGGAGGGGAGTATCTATCGGATGAGTTTAAAGAACATCTCATATCCCAAGGGATAGTTAGTCAACTAACTAATCTAGGCACACCACAATAAAATGGTGTATCCGAACGACGCAATCGGACCCTATTGGATATGGTCAGGACGATGCTCACTTATAGTGAGCTGCCTCTTTCTTTTCGGGGTACGCTTTAGAGACGGCGATATATATCTTGAATAGGGTTCCATCTAAGTCTGAGCCAAGACACCCTTTGAGTTGTGGAAAGGGTGAAAGCCTAGTATTCAACACCTTGGGGTATGGGGTTGCATAGCACATGTGCGAAAGCAATAGAGATAAGTTAGAATCCAGGACTTGAGATGCTATTTCTTAGGCTACCCCAAAGGCACGATAGGCTATTATTTCTATGATTGACCAAAAGGTCATTGTAAGTAAACATGTCACATTTTTGGAGGAAGAAATGATGACCCAGAGGTCCGAACCAGTAGTCATAAAAGAGCTATCAGATGGCTCAGAAACGTCACTTCCAGAAGTGAGACCAACTGACATACCCACTGAAATACCAACACCTGAGGAACCTCGACGCAGTGGGAGGACTATTAGACCACCCACCAGGCTAACTCTTCTAACCGAAGAGGAAACAGTGGAAGAGTTCCACATGGTATCGGTTAAATCGGATGATGATCCGATGACATACTCTGAGGCTCTAAAGGATGTTGATGCCACTAGGTGGCTGGAAGCAATGCGCTCTGAAATCGATTCGATGCATTCCAACGAGGTCTGGACTCTAGTCGATCCACCACTTGGCGTCAAGCCAATTGGATGTAAATGGATCTTCAAGAGGAAGAAGGGCGCAGATGGAAAGGTCGAGAGATTCAAGTGGCAAAGGGTTATACCCAGAAAGAGGGTATAGACTATGAGGAAACCTTTTCACCAGTAGCGATGATGAAGTCCATCAGGATTTTATTGGCTATCGCAGCACACTTTGATTATGAGATCTGGCAGGTGGATGTGCATACTGCATTTCTAACTGGGTTCCTTCAAGAGAAAATCTACATGGAACAGCCAGAGGGGTTCTCTTCCTTGGAGGAAGAAAGAAAGGTGTGCAAATTGCAGAGGTCCATTTATGGGCTGAAGCAGGCTTCCAGGAGCTGGAACATCAGGTTTGATCAATCAATCAAATCATTTGGTTTTGATCAAAACATGGATGAACCATGCGTTTGCAAGAAGATCAGTAGGAGGGCAGTATGTTTTCTTGTTTTATACGTAGATGACATATTGCTGATTGGTAACGATGTAGGATTCCTTTCATCAGTAAAACAGTGGTTATCCACAACGTTTTCGATGAAAGACCTTGGTGAAGCTAGCTATATCCTTGGGATCAAACTCGTAAGAGATCGCCAGAAAAGGATGCTAGGCTTATCACAGCTACCTATATAGACAAAGTCCTGGCCGATTTAGTATGGAGAACTCCAAGAAGGGAAGTGTTCCCTTGGACATGGAGTCATCTTTCCAGATCACGATGTCCTCAATCTCAGACGGACATTGAAGAGATGAAGAGGATTCCCTATGCCTCAGTGAGAGGAAGTCTAATGTACGCTATATTGCGCACGAGGTGGGACGTCCGCTATGCGAGAGGTATTGTGAATCATTACGAGTTTAATGAGTGGAGGTGCCATTGTATAGAGGAGTACAAAATAGAAATCTATAGCCGATCCCTATTTTTTATGAACACCTTGCATCATGTGATGCGGCTAATAAGGTGTTTGGGTTAGGAAGTTCCTAACATTTCTGGAGTAGTCCCTGATCTTGTCAAGGGCCCTATTCCCCTGTTATGTGACAACAGAGGGGTCATTGCACAAGCTAAGGAGCCTAGGGCTCATCAGAGGAACAAGCACGTGCAGCGGAAGTATGACCTCATCAGAGAGATTATCCAGCAGAGTGACGTGAGTATCTCCAAAGTGGACACAACTGAAAATGTGTCTGATGCCATGACAAAGGGTTTGTCGCCGGGAGTGTTTGAGAAACACATGGAGGGCATGGGTTTAAAATGTATGGGGACTTGGCTTTGATGTACAAGTGGGAGATTGTTGGACAAGTGTGTGTCCATCAAACCCAGTTTGATCCGGTTCAACCCGGTTCACCTTTGTATTGAACATTTATACATTTTAGTTTAATATTGTCACATGCGATATAAACTTTTTGAGCATTATGTGTCCGTAAGTTATACTTAAAATGGTAGTCACGACTAGGGTTTGGGTTGGGCACCCTTATCATATGGTCGTCGCATTGGGTATGCCTAGACATGTGATGTCGTGAGTACGAATGCGAGTGCTCACATGTTTGATGTGTGCATTGGCGAAGAATCTACTGCCGATTCCCTCATGTATTCGCCGGATGTAGGAAGGCATAGACATGTGTCACCGACACCCTGCACTGAGGGAACCCTCACATCCGCAAAGTGTGATCGCATTCTTTGGTTCATCAATGACTGAGACTCAAGCGAGTCAAAGCCGGTGTTCTGGGAATGCGTGAACACTTTGTGAGTGAAGGAGTTATCCAACATGGTCACCACTGCCCGATTGGGGAACACCAAGATAGAGACTGTCTATGCATGGTCGGATCAGAATCTGGATCCAGTACCGTTTTGGAAATGGTTTTGCAAAATTTATTTTACATAAAATGATACATTATTTATAGTTATTTCAAATAAAGTGTTTTATCGAGTTTTACAGGACCCGATCGGATGCACAGACGCTCTTATATGGACATGTACTATGGATTGGGGTTTGGCAGTACATGTGTACATGCCCTAGATTCCATAATGATGGTGTTGATTAGTGGGGGGGTTGTATATGATAAATTGTTATCATATAGGGAGTTATTTGGAATTTGCTAATTTAATTGGCTCTTTATTTAATTAATGGATTTTATGCTAATTGTAATTATCCATTAATAATTAAATAAAGAATCTAATTAATACTTTCCCTATTAGATTCTCGCTTCTTCACTGTGTAGCACTTTGAGTTTAAACAGAATCGCCTATGCGAGAGAGAGAGAGTCAGACTCTCACTAGGGCTCTATTAAATCTATCTAGGATTTAATTAAACCCTATTATTATAAATAGGGGACCAAAAATATGCAGAAGAGAAGCTCTCCACGTTTTTGGAGCAGACACTCTCTCTCCTACGTTTTTGGTTTCTCTCTCTCCCTCTTGTGATCTCTCTTCTTCTTCTTGCTTCTCTCACCTGTGTTTGAGAGTTAGGGTTTGTGAAACCCTAGATCTGTGCTGAGGAGTTTGAGGGCATCTGGGATTGGCATGTAGAACCTTGGTAGCACCATTGGAGGTTCAGGACCGTTTGCTTGGAGCGCTCATTGGAGGAAGAACCACTGTCTATTGGAGGAGCAACACTTGAGGCTCACCAGGTTAGCAGTTCTTTATTAATTCCTTCTGTTCATTGATTATTAATATTTATGGGATGCGAAAGAAACTCGAATAGATTATTTTCCACTGCGCATTCGAGTATGGGATGGATCCCTCTTGCCATGTGATGGACTAGAGACGAGTTTCTCCGTCCCTATTGTGATAATTAATTTATGGAATGCAATAGGGAAGAAGAAACCCTAATAGGGATGCACCAGGGTTCCCATGGGTGACCATGTGAAACCCTAAAATTAAAATGGGGCACCCATGGGACACCATGGGCTAACCCAGGGCGTGCAAAACCCTAAAGATAAATATCTTGGTCTCCCTAGGGAACCATGGTTTGATCCCTGGACCGTTGTTTAGCCAACACAGAGAACATTCTCCCAAAAATTATATTTCAAAAAGGAAAATGAAGAAAATCTCATTTCAAACAATTTTATTATATAAGTTTTTGCCACATTGAGTACCTTTGATATAGGGATACAAAATTTTTCTCATGCTAAATTATCAGTTTTGCTCATAACTAATAATTGCTTTTCATTCAATTGAGAACTTAAATTCTTCATTTTGCACAATAATGGCAAGAATGAATCAAAGCTAGTTGAGCTTGTTGTTGAAAGGGCTTTAAGAGAAACAAGCAACAATTTCTTGAGTGAAGTTAAATACCGTATTGGATTAGATTCCCGTGTAAACGATCTACTATCTTTACTAAATATTGGTTCCAAAGATGTTCAATTTTTTGGAATATGTGGCATAGGTGGCATTGGGAAGACAACTATTGCTAAGGCTCTCCACAATTGCATCATTAAAAGCTTTCGTCATAGTTGCTTTCTTGAAAATATTAGAGAAGAAGCATCAAGACCTAATGGGTTCGTTTCTTTACAGGAGAAACTTATCGACAGTATCTCCAAAAGAAAAGTGCAGGGTGACATATTGAGCGTTGATCACGGAAAAGAATGGATAAAAGGAAGACTTCAAGTAGAAAATGTTCTTCTTATTCTTGATGACGTGGATCATCCTTCCTAACTCGATGCTTTGGCAATTGATTTAAATTGGTTTGGTCGAGAAAGTAGGGTCATAATAACGACAAGAGATGAGAATATTTTAAATGTGGTTAACGTTGATGAAGATAAAATATATCAGCCCAAAGAATTGGATGATGATCAATCTCTTCAACTCTTTAGTTTTCATGCCTTTCAAAAGGATAAGCTTCTTGAAGAATATATGGGGCTTTCACGTGCTGTAGTAAGTTATTCAGGAGGGTTGCCCTTGATTCTAGAGGTGTTGGGTTCCTACCTAGGAGATGTAAGAAGCAAAGAAGTGTGGGAAAGTACAATACAACAATTGAGAGAAATTGCTCCTAAAGAGGTATACGAAAGATTGAAGATAAGCTTTGATAATCTAGAAAACGATTTTCAGAAATCCATATTTCTTGATTCTGCATACTTTTTCAATGGATGGGAGGAAGAAACTTTAATTTCCTTGTGAGAAGCTTGTGGCTTTTATCCTAGATCAGCAATACACACACTAAATAAACGATTCCTTCTGAAATTTGAATATAATGAGGATGGCCGCTGCTGCTTGAGGATGCATGATGTAATTCGAGACATGGGAAGGCAAATTGTCTTCAAAGAAAGCTTTAGAGAGCCAGGAGAACGTAGTCGGTTGTGGTCTCATGACGAAGTCTTGGAAGTTTTAAAAGGAAACAAGGTAAGACCAAGGACCATGCTCTCTCTCTCTCTCTCTCTCTCTCTCTCTCTCTCATTTGTAGAATGCATTCAATAATGCTCTACATTTTATAGTTCTTTTGGACAATGATGTAGACACACTCCATTGCGACTAGGACACTCCAAATGACATGGGATGGGCCCTTATTGCTACCTGTTTTTTTTTTTTTGTTTTTTTTTTTTTTTTGGGGTGGGGGGACTTTCTTGTGTCCTCAAATTTCAATTTACTTGGATTATTTTCCATTGTAGGAAGCTGCCAGAGTAGAAGGAATCATCTGTCTGATGGCCACTGGTTTACCGATTGATTTAGCTTGTGAACACTTTCAGAGGATGTCCACCCTAAGAATCCTCAACATTAACCCAAAAATTTTTATAGGAGACTCTTCGCGCCTTCCATCTACACTAAGATGGTTCAGGTGGAATAACTGTCATAATCTACCAACCAATTTTTGTCATAAGAGACTAGTTCATATCGACCTATCGTTTAGCATGACTGAACAAGCTTGGGATATTAGGCCTCAAGATGAAAATAAGGTATAGCATTTTTCACTTTTTCTTTTCTCATTCGATTGCTAAGTTTTATGGATATCACTTACATTTTCTTTGTTTGAAAGCAGTTCCAAAAACTGAAGGTTCTCGATCTTAGTAATTGTGGATATCTATCAAAGTCCTCGGGCTTTTCATGGTTTCCTTTCTTGGAGCAATTAAATCTTGGATACTGCAGATCCTTAGATAATTTACACCAATCCATCGAGTTGTTGAGGGAGCTCAAAATTCTTATTCTCGAATTCTGTGACTCACTGAAGGAGTTGCCTCGGCTCCCATGGAAGCTTCAGGTACTAGATGCCAGCAATTGCAATTCATTGGAAAGAGTACTGTCGAATTTGTTCTGGCCCTTTCGGCAGAACAGTTTGAAGAGATTATCTCTCAAAGATTGTGAAAAGCTCGACGAGATTCAAGATCTTTTGAGAGCAAACTCCTTGGAACATTTGGATGCGACAGGATGCTATAAGATGACATGTCCTGCAAGGAAGATACTTGGCCAGATCCTTTCACTATCTTAATTTTCCCTTATTCCAAGTGGAATCATTAGAAAAATGCCAACTAGTTTATTACTTTTGATGATTGACGGCTCCTTTCTTTTTCTATAAATTCTTCTGATTTGCAGGGATCACTTTCACCTAACAGGTCAAAGGAATCTAGTTATTCCTTGACTGATGAGCCCAATGCCCAGGCAGTGCCTAGGGGGCCATCCGATGGTGCTGACCTGCTGGGGTGTCAAGATCCACGCCAAGCACACATCCCCGCGAGCCCAGCAACCCAGCGTCGACAGATGCCTCCCTGGGCACTCTTCGGGAGCTGAGGTCCCTAAAGTGGAGCTCAAAGCGTATTGAGGGGTTAATTCTGTGCATTGTTTTCGAGTTCCCCTCTGACTCGATGGACAATCTGAAATTCGAACTGCACCAACCACAAACTATCTATTTCGATATTTCCGTTTCTCTCCGCCAAAATGAAAAATCAGTCAGGTGTCGTCATACACTGAGGATTGAAGATGTTGGGTTTACTACTCGTGGAGATATAATCTACAGTCACTATTTCAAAGGCTTTGACTGGTTTGGGATTTCGTTATATGGAAAAGATGCTATTGAGAATTTACATATTTGTCAATCAAAATATTTGGATGACTTAATACCCAAATCTAGAGTAAAATTCTGGAAGCTTTTGTTCCAGAAACAAAGCCAGCAAATGCCTAATGTAGCAGATTTCTTCAATTGGTCAGATTCTTGGATGGAAGAAGATGAAGAGATACTGAGGCCCAGAAGGAGAGCTCGTCTACAAGACAACAATGATGATGATCAGGGGATCAATATTTGCTTCCGGCCTGGCAGAGTTGAAAGAATTTAAGCCTTTCTCGAGTTGGAGAGGCGTCTTTGAGGAGGTTGTCCATCTCCCATTGAAGAGACATTATCATCTGTTTGGGAGAATCGTGTGAGTTTGTTGCAGTTGCATAAACCAACTGTTCTTGATGCATCCTTTGAGGTATAAAATGGGCAAAGCATGGACTTTTTATTCATTTGCACTTTTAACTTAGTTCTTGCGATATGTTTCACAAGCAGGGAATTTAATATTTATGTTATTAACGTACTTAATTTCTGACCCAAAAAACAAGGGGTTAAAGAATGTCGCTTGATCATGTTAAGGTATGAACTCTGTGCCTAAACACGGGCTGGGCGTGAAACCAAGAAATCACATATTATTGCATTTTGAGTTCATACCATTGAACAAGAGAAGGGAGTTGAGTAGTTGAGAGTTTCTTCTTTGTTTTAGACGATTTATTATTTTACTCAACTCAGTTTCTAAGTGAATCGATTTATGGTTTAAAAAAAAACTGATTATGGTTTATCGAGTTTGACATGATTCGGGTATTTTGATAAAAATATCAAGTCTTATTTGACTTGAATGATCTATGACCAATGTCGTCATTTTTCACTTTAATCTCTAGTCTACAGTCTACAAGACTCTTGATTAGATTTTCTAAAATTTTGACTTGACTCAAATGACTCGCTGCAATCAAAACCCAGTTTTTATGCCCCCAGATATGATAATTCTACACATCCTCGAGGAAACCATAATTTCCTTTTTGTTTTTTGGTAATGGTAACAGGACTCCATAATTTCCAATAGCTTTCCCTAGGCCCAGCGATGATTTAGACTCCTCAAGGTTGAGGGTCAGGCTTCACTTTCCATAGTGGAACACTGGAACCCACGCGCTTTCCCAATTTCTGATTCGTGGAAGCTGCCTGATACTGTCCTAAAGCAATCAATTTTGGCCACCAAGAAACTCCAGATGTGTTATCAAAAAAACCAAAGAAACTCCAGATGAAAGCACAGAACTGTCTAAAACTTTCTCTAGGACCAGGGAAGCAAATAATAGAGGAGAGAGAACCAGAGGTCCTTGAACATCTTCTCTGTAACTTCAACTTCAACTTCATGGCAGGACAGGGCGAGGCTTCCTCCTCCTACGCCTCTGCTACTAAATCTTCAACTTACGACGTGTTTCTCAATTTCAGGGGTATAAAGACTCGGAACGGCTTCACGGGCCACCTCTACTGTGCCCTGTACAGAGAACAGATAGCCACAAACTGCAGGAGGGAGAAAAGATTGGGCCAACACTTATCGATACAATCAAACGGTCCAAATTCTCTATTCCTGTTTTCTCTAAAGGCTATGCCTACAACAAATGGTAATTGATGGAACTTGCCCAGATGTGGGAGTGCCATAGATCCAACGGTCTGATTATCTTGCCAATATTCCTCAAAGTTGATCCGTTTGATGTTCGAAACCAGAGAAGAAGTTTTGAAGAAGCGTTTCTTGGACATGAGAGGAATTTCGCACCTGATGTTGTAGAGAGTTGGAAGGAAGCTTTGAGAGAGGTAGGGAATATAAAGGGAAGGGTTCTCAATAGAGAAGTATAAGGGCATGGATGTAAATGAATAGCCGAAATCCATTTTCGTATCCGTGTTCGTATCTGTTTAGCACTATCCAAATCCGTCCGAAAGCTAAACGGATACAGATGCGGATGGGTTATGGCTATCCGAAAAACTATATTTACATGTAAATGGATAAAATATTCGATCTGTATGCGTATCCGTATCCGTTTAGCACTATCCGAATCCATCCAAAAACTAGTTGGATGCGAATGCGGATATAGCACTATCTGAACTGAATCCGATCCGTTTACGTCCCTATATATGGGTAAGCCTCATTTCACACTTTTTTTCTTTGTTTCTTTCTCGTAGGGTAAAAGAAAAAAGAAATAATCTCATACCTTGTGTAGACACTGAATTTTGTCACCCCCCGACGATAATGACAACAGAACACGGACAGACATCGGTATCTCTCTCAAGAAGGACTCTTGTCCCTACATCTAAACCAAATCACCCTAACATCCCTTAAATGACTTATAAGACCTTTTTACCAAAAAGTTTCATAAGAGACTTTTCGTGCCTTCCTTCTACACTAAAATGGTTCAGGTGGAATAACTGTCATAATCTACCAACCAATTTTTATCATAAGAGACTTGTTCATATGGACCTATCATTTAGCATGATTGGACAACCTTGGAATATTATGCCTCAAGATGAAAATAAGGTATAGCATTTTTTTTTTTTTTTCTTTTCTCATTTGATTGCCAAGTTTTATGGATAGTACTTACATTCTCTTTGTTTGAAAGCAGTTCCAAAATCTGAAGGTTCTCAATCTTAGTAATTTTGGATATCTATCAAACTCTCCAAACTTTTCATGGTTTCCTTTCTTGGAGCAATTAAATGTTGGATACTGCAGATCCTTGGAGAATTTACACCAATCCATCTTGTTGTTGAGGAAGCTCAAAATTCTTATTCTTGAATTCTGTGACTCACTAAAGGAGTTGCCTGAGCTCCCACAGCAGCTTCAAGTACTAGATGCCAGCAATTGCAATTCATTGTTAAGAGTACTGTCGAATTTGTTTTGGCGGAATAGTTTGAAGAGATTATCTCTCAAAGATTGTGATAAGCTCGAAGAGATTCAAGGCCTAGATGGAGCAACATCCTTGGAAGATTTGGATGCGATAGGATGCTATAAGATGACATGTCCTGCAACGAAGATACTTGGCCAGGTCCTTTCACCATCTTATTATCCTTACTCCAACTAGAATCATTCAAAAAATGCGGATCAAGATCGTCTACGGCCTGCTGCTCGTAGTAGCCATAGCAGCCGCACAAATGAGGCATGGCACAATGACCGTCTTACCGCCGCTCGAGCAGGGCGCTCGGGCAGGGACAAGGAGGTCATTGCACTGCGTCTCATTAGGGCGTTACTATGACTGCTACGGTCAGGCAGGCCCTAGACGATCTAAATTTGAAAAATGCCCACTAGTTTATTACTTTTGATGATTGACGGCTCCTTTCTTTTCCTTTCCGTTCTTCTGATTTGTAGGGATCACTTTTACCCGTCAGGTCAGAGGAATCTAGTTATTCCTTGATTAATGAGCCCAGCACCCAGAGGATGCCTAGCGGGGCATCCGACGGTGCTGGCCTATTGGGTGTGTCAAGATCCGCGCCAAGCACACATCCCCGTGCGTCCAGTAACTCAGTGTCGACAAAAGGCCTCCCTAGGAACTCCCTGGAAGATGAGGTCCCTGAAGTGGAGCTCAAAGCGTATTGAGGGGTTAATTCTATGCATTGTTTTCGAATTCCCCTCTGACTCGATGGACAATCTGAAATTCGAACTGCACCAACCACAAACTATCTATTTTGATATTTCCGCTTCTCTCCGCCAAAATGAAAAAACAGTCCGGTGTCGTCATACACTGAGGATTGAAGATGTTGGGTTTACTACTCGTGGAGATATAATCTACATTCACTATTTCAAAGGCTTTGACTGGTTTGGGATTTCGTTATATGGAAAAGATGCTATTGAGAATTTACATATTTGTCAATCAAAATATTTGGATGACTTAATACACAAATCTAGAGTAAAATTCTGGAAGCTTTTGCTCGAGAAACATAGCTAGCAAATGCCTAATGTAGCAGATTTCTTCAATTGGTCAGATTTTTGGATGGAAGAAGATGAAGAGATACTGAGGCCCAGAAGGAGAGCTCGTCTACAAGACAACAATGATGATGGTGCAGTGTTCAATATTTGATTCCACACCTAGCTTTGTCTAGAGTCTAGATGCAACCGATTAGCATTCTTTATCCCAAAAAGATGTTAGTACTACTTAATGGACATTGGATTACAAGACTTTTTTAGAATGTATTATGTATATGCGTAGTTTGTGCCTTTGTGGGGTATCATTTTAGTGGTAGTATTTTTAATAACATTAGGGTACGTCTAGGGTATATACTCTTAGCAATCAAAAAAGATAATACTAAATACTTTATTGTCGTAATCACTAGTGGTATAAGATCGGGAACTGATTCATGTACGAACCACTCAGGCCGCTCTCCCTGCATAGCCATAGTATTTGCCAAGCGACAGATCAAAATGAGTATTACTTTGAACTATATTGACTAAGCCCGGAACAAACCATATATTTTTGTTGGGAGAATGTTTTCTTTGCCGCAGCGCAGTCTGCGTCTAGGCACATGGGCAGTTTTTGCAAAGAGTAGAGTAGTCATTGTGCCCACCTCTATGTGCCTGAGCGTAGGCCGCGCTGCGGCACAGAGAACAACGCCCCATTTTTGTTTATATCCACAGTTCGATGATGAATCGGTAACAATACCATTAATTTTATGGGGAACAAACCATTCCAGATATGTTGTGATGCATGAGAAAACTTGTTTGCTTTAAAATGGGATATGTTACTTATTTGCTTTAATCTGTTCTTTGTGCCACAATGCAGGCTATGCTCAGGCACATGGAGGTGGTGGTGGGTGCAATGACCACCCTGCCCTAAGTGATAGGCCCATCTGCCTGGGCGTAGCATACGCTGCGGCCCAGAGAACATTCTCAAATACCATTATCAGAAATCAAAGTATTATGAACCTAGATCTGGGGAGGAAATGATCCGGCAGGTCGGACCAATGATACGTCTCTGTGATTGAAAATTAGAAAATAGACGAAGGAGAGAGAGGACGAAGGAGAAGAAGGAAAGAGATAGACGAAGAAGAGACAGAGAATTGAGTGGAGATTGAGAATTCACTATTCATTGTGTCTTACATGGGCTACTCGCCCTATTTAACCATCTATCCATTTTGCTTATCCATCTAATATATTTATCCATTTACCCCTTAACATTTTAACCCAACACCATAACCCATCATCTACCTATGATCATAACACAAAGTCTGAATTAGATCTCCATTAAAAGTGCCTCTTTCCTAGTTGTATTTGGCTCGTCTGCTGCCTGGCTTTGAGCGGGCATCGTACTATGCAAAATGCTGAACTCGCCACGTGGAAGCCTTTATATCTAACGGTTGTAAACCTCTACTTTCAAATTAGAAGACAACCAGCCAAAACCAAACCCCAAACTACTCCTACCCCTAAATCCCCAAATCCCCAAATCCCAAGCGAGAAAAACCCAACTCACCAAATCCGACTTCCTTCTTCTCCCCGTCGTTCTGCAATCAAAACCCAAACCCTTCTTCTTCTCCGTTGGAGTGTGCAGTTTTCTTTTCACATGATATTTAATTATTTTTTGTTACTTGCTTTTAAAAATGTGAGCCCTATATGGATATACCTTTTTATCAAAACACCGTTCGGATGGGGAGGAAAAGCCTTTCTAGCGAAGCTCATAAAATGCCAAATGCACCACCACCTAATTAATCAACGAGTGGCAAGTGGCAAGTGGCATGCATATAGCGATAGGGATAACAACGAAACAAGGACATTGCATTTAATAGTATTCTTATGAATTCATCCAATGGACAAGTGGAATGGTGTCGTGTGCAGATTCTTTCCCACACTGACAGTGTAGGAAACCTTCTTCTTATATATTATAATATATATATAGAATCACTGTCAAGTTGCGTGGTCCCTACACAAATGCTAGGGCTAGTGAAAAAATGCACATGGACATCAATGGGGAAGGGGGCGTCATTTCCCACGGTCTCACACAGCCTGAAAGAGAACTTTTTCCCATAATTTATTTACGAGTGTATATACGGGATAGGAAAGGACCAGCTTGTGTGCTGAAAAGACCATCCTAGGCCTCTCTCTGAAATTTTTAGATGAATGTTGAGTGGGCATGAGCTTACTGGCCAAACTTACACCCTAATATTTAATCACTTTTGGTGGGTTCGACAATATAAATATGGAAAGCTTTATGAAAATTTTTAGAAATTAAAAATTAGAGGAAGCAAGTCAAAATTCTGTCTACGTGCCACCTTCTACGAAATGTCTTCCATTTAATTATTTATGCAAGCTAGATATGAATTCTGGGAATACAACTTATTCTGTCCAAATGCTTCCTACAAAACTTTCAAGAGTATTTCATTTTCACCTCCTAAACTTTGCTCATTACCCTTAGAAACTAAACTGAACTTGCTTTGGTTGTTTACCAAAAAAAAAAAAAAAAAACTTGCTTTGGTCTAAATTCATCAATACACCAAATTTCATTTTAAGAGAATTCTAATTTTTTTTTTGTTTTTTAGTAAATATTTTAAGAGAATTTCACTTCTCCCCTTAAATTAAATGTTTCTATTACATTAAAAACTCAACATACTTCGCCTGCGGAGTAACGATACCAAGAATGGTAAATTTTACCAATACAAAATCTGATCCGAATTCATTTTCTTCGTAGGATGAGTATTATCCATAGTAGATTGAGAAGTATAGTTTCTCTGAGTAGGTGCCATAAGAATAACATAATTAAGACAAAAGGTTTGCCCTTGTGAGTCTAACCGAACAATGTCTTGCAACACTTTCTTTATAAGGGAAAATCTTGTTGTCGCGAAAGTTGATTATACAGCAAGAATGTAATTTTAATTTTTTTTGTTTTGTTTTTGCCCTTTTAGTATAATATATATTTTTTTTATGAGGGTAAATCATGACATTTCACATGGACAATGACAACTATAAAAAATGATATAACGACAAGTCATTTTTTATTTTTTTGGGGGAAGTAGTTTTCTGTCCTGGAGTGTGGCTTACGCCAGCACTCCCATGTGTCTATCTATCTTCTCCTCAAAACAAAGGGCAAAGGTGCCTTTCTCCCATGTTTTTAGGAATGCAAATGTTATTGCTCACTCCCCATTTCCACCACTAACCACCACCACCTAGTGGGTTTCACTTTAGTTTCTTATATATGATCTTTGGGCTGGGAAGTGGGAACAACCAAATGGATTTTTTTTAATTTTATTTATCATTTAATATTTTGATGGATATGCATTTATTCGGAGTAGTCTTAGAAAGAATTAAATTAAATTCATATTTTATAATGTAAATCTCTCCAAGACAAAAATTCCATAAGTCGAATCATCTCAAACGGAGGTCGGATGGGAGAGATATCATCATATGAAGTTCTGATGGTGCACGAGTACCCACAAAATGCCCCCAATTTTGAGGTGCCAAACAAGAATCGCTGTAACTTCTCCGTCCAAAGTTAGAAATGTCTGATTTCAGTTGCATTTCAAAGCCACGCCGGGCATCTTGGTGCGCTGTGGTGCAGCCACTCTGGGCATCTTTGTGCATTGTGTTGTAGCCATGCTTGGCATCCATGTGCGCTGTGGTGCAGCCACGCCGGGCATCCTTGTGCACTGTGGTGCAACCACACCGGGCATCCTTGTGCGCTGTGGTGCAATCATGTTGGGCATCCATTTGTGCTATGATGCAGCCACGCTGGATAGCCATGTTGGGCATCCTTGTGTCGGCCACGGCGCCTCCCGACAACACCGCACCCGGTGCGGTAGTGCCGCAGCCAGGAAAATTTCCCCCATCATGGCGTCACTGGCTACCCCAAGTGTAATTTTTTTCATTCGACAGTGCCCCCGATTTCCTGCAACACCTCCAAACTGTTTTTTCCCTATAAATAGTCCCCCCATCCCTCATTTCAACAAGTGTCAAGTGAAGGAGAGGAGGACCCCAAAGATCCAATTTTTCAGTTTTTTGTTTTTTCTAGTTTTGGGGCCCTGCCCTGTCCGATTTCGAATCTAACCCCTGTGTCTTGATTGATTTGTATATTCCTGAAACCATGTGCTACACTAGCCCAGTATTACAATAAAGATCTTATGTATCAAAAACAAACAAAGTGGTTACCCCAAAGGCCCACATAGAACCCATGTGCTACACAGAGTCCGTAATTTTCAAAAGCAAACCTCACCGACATGCGGAAGCTGCTTGCCACTTTCATCTGGAAATTAAGTTGGACACCACAAAAAGATTTGAAATGCTGAGACCATTAGGAAGGTGGAAATGAGTCTCAAGAGTCCAAAAGTTTTCGAGAAAAGACAACATGTTCATATTACTTTCTTTTTTTAACCACTCATCCTCCTCCACCTGTAAAAAGGCTCACAAACTTTTCTTCACATTTTAATAAGATAAATTGTTACACCTAATCAATTTAAAGCAAAACGAATATATAAATCAGTAAGTAATGATGATGGTGATTTTGATTGTGAAGTTTAAATAAAAATGGACGTGTTCCTCCGTGCTTTTTCAAATGTGATGGGATCCAGCTGTAGCCCTTTTTTTTTATTTTAAACTAAAGAGATTCTTAATAGGCCGGGGGGAGGGGTTGGTTTGTCTTCTTAGGAGCATTTTTTGGTTTGAAATAAATAAAAATGAACGTATTTTACATGGGTTTAAAATGTTCAAATACAAACGAATCCATTTTAAAATGCATTTTAACTGATCTAGTTTTTCTCCAATCGTGGAAGGAGTTGGAGGATCCAACTAGCCAAAACAGGGGGGTTTGGTCATTTCACATGGTGGGGTTCACCCATGAAATGATTCAAACATTTCTCTTTTGGCTGGGCTAAATCCTCCATCTCACATCATAGTTGGAGGAGAATCGAATTGCATTTTAGTCAATTATAAAAAAAATCTACCAAAAGAAAATTTATAAAAAAAAAAAAGGAATCGGATCTTATTTAAGTAGTTTTGGACCAATTAAATTGTGATTTTAAAAAATAACTAAATTAAAAAGAAAGATATTGGTCCAGCATGCTTAGAAAAGATTCATTGGCCTTGTACCTAAAAAGAAGATTTCATAGATCAACATAATTAATATCAGTGACACGATAGGATCCGTGGGATGACTTTAGGGTGAGGGAGCGAGGGCAATTGGGTTAAAAAAAAAAAACAAAAAAAAACAGAAAAAAAACCGAAGGGTGTTTCAAAATCATGTTTTCTGATTAGACTTGTCTTTAAGAAAAAACTGTTGATTTAGTCATATCAAACTTGATCAAATCAAGTCATGTTTTTTAATTAAAAAAATATATATAAATTAGTAAAAAAATAAAAAAATATGGGAAAACTAAGAAAACAAAATAAAGAAATCACAGATCATTGTATTTTGAATTCATACCATTGAACAAAAGAATTGAACAAGAGAAGAGAGTGCAAAACTTAAGGGTTTTGTTATTATTTTAGAATATAAATATATTATTTTACTCAATTGGATTTTTAAATGAATTGATTTTATGGTATTTTAGAAAACGACTATACTCATCGAGTTTGTCATGACTTGAATAAAATTATCAAATCTTATTTGATTCGAAGGATTTATGACCCAATCTCACAATTTTTCACCTTAACCTAGCCTACACAACTCTTCTCAACTCAAATGACTTGCCGCAATCAAAACCCGGTTTTTATGCCCCAGATATGATAATTCTACACATTCAAACTTTTTATTTTTTGGACAAAGATAATTTTTATTCAAAGCTATCCAAGGAGAAGTTCCTGGATGAGAGCAGAGAGTTATTTACAATAAAGAGAAGTGGTTTAATCCACCAAACACGAGACAGCCTAAGTCTAGATGACCCAAGTGGCTAGAAAATCAGCTAGAGTATTAGCATCCCCAGGCCCAGCAATGACCAACACCCCTCATGGGTCAGGCTTCCCCTTTCCGTAGTGGAACACTGGAACCCACACGCTTTCCCAATTTCTTATTGTTGGAAGCTTCCTCATAGAATCAATTTGGCCACCTAGAAACTCCAGAGGAAGCCTGCTGCAATTTTGCACATTCAATTCAATCAATATATATAACAAGAAAGGTCCTTTTACACATCAATTCTCTGCAACTCATACTATTGCAACTACAGCCTCATGGCGGAACTAAACGAAACATCTTCCTCCTTCTCTTCTGCCTCTTCATCTGGATCTTCCAATTACGATGTGTTTCTCAACTTCAGGGGTGAAGATACTCGCAAAAACTTCACTGGTTTCCTTCACTACGCTCTGAAGAACAAAGGAATCAATGTTTTTATTGATAATGAAGAATTGTGGACTGGAGAAGCCATTGGCCCAACTCTCCTTAGAGCCATCCAGGGCTCCAAAATCTCGATCCCTCTCTTCTCCAAAGGCTACGCTACAAGTAAATGGTGCCTCCTTGAACTTTCTAAGATAATTCATTGCCACCAATCCCAAGGTCAAATGGTCCTCCCGGTATTTCTCGATGTTGAGCCATCGCATGTTCGGAATCAGACTGGAAGTTTTGAGGGACCATTTCAGGAACATGAGAAGAATTTTTCTTCTCAGCCCCAAATCGTAGAGGATTGGAGGAAAGCTTTGAGAGTGGTAGGGGAACTGAAGGGATTTGTTCTCAAGGACGACGCAAATGGGTGAGTGTCTCAATTCCACAAATTTATTTCATTAACAATATACTTCCTTCCCTTACTTTGTTCTTCTTCCCAGTATATAGTTTGATTTATAAGCTTTAATGACTGGTTCATAGTCGCAAAAAATGTTTAATCGTGATGAGTAGGATTAACGATTAAAAACTGTGTTTTAGTGTAGTAGTGAACAAATAATTGCACAAAGGAAATTATATTTAGGGAAAATGTTGGGTATGCTAGTGGGGTACCCTAGGGGGAAGAGAGACATAAACACATAGGGTGCTAGCATAGCATACAGTAGTAGAGGTGTTTCTCAACCTTCGTCGGTTGACGTCAGAGTGAAGACGATGATCGTCGGGGTCTTCTCAACCTTCGTCGGTTGACGTGTCGGGCTTTTTTGATCGCCGGAGTGAGAGTGCCTTCAGTTGTGAACGGTAGCAGAGGTGCTTCTCTCTCTAGGCACATGTTCATGAGTTTCAGATCCTATAATCCAAGATTTTCTTTAACACATTTGAGTCGTCGAATACATAAATCAGGTGAGGACTCACGATTCTATCTTCTTATCGAGTTGCAGTGGAAAATTTCCTTCTTTTTCTACTTTTTATTGTTCAAGAACTTTTGGCTCAGTTTCATTCTTGAAGTAGGATGTTAATGTTCAATATCTGGTAATAACCCATGAATTGTTTGATAAAATGCTTAATAATTCTCAAAAAAATGAAGAATATATTTTAATCAAACATGTACCCAAACAATATTTACATTCTAGATATGTTTTGAGAATTAGAATGCGCATTCTCGAAAATGGAAATGCATTAACCATTTTTTTTTTGATAAAGATGGAAATGCATTACCAAACATAGCTTAAATGAGGCATTCTCGAAAATGGAAATGCATACCAAACATAGCCTAAATGAGGAATTGAAACGAACTATTTTGTACAAGAAAAAAAATGGGGGTGTGCTAAAATCCCATGGTTGTTTGGCATTTAGCCATAGAAAATGATTTGTTATAAACATCACAGCTTGATGTAGTAGATGGTTTATAAAACTGTAGTCATCCTCCAGAGGAGAATAAATTGACATCGAATCAACTTTACCCATATATATTATTTATTATATAGTAATTTATACATATATTATTTATTATATATAAATTAGTATATACATAAGTGTATATATGGTACACTATTGGTATTTGATACAGTATCGGTATGTACTGCCAGTATCAACCTCCATATCGATACTATACCGAGTACGGTACCAGTTTGGTTAACAGTTTCAGTACCGAATTGACACCCTTAATATTTATACATGACCCCTTGAGATATATAGCTTTTGTCAATGAGTGACATATAAGTAGAAATAATATGCTTTCAAAAATAAAAGTTTGGCCTTGTGGTGTAACCCAACCTTGTTTCATACAATGTACTTTTCGTACTACGTTTATAATATCTCTATGTTACCATCGTGTAAAAGGTAAATCTAACCCAATTTTGTTTCATATTACTTTCCTTACTTTGCCTCGTTGCGTGGTTCTTGCACCAGCGTGGAAATCAATGAGAGCGCGCACAAAGATATCAATATGGATGAAATTTTTTCATTTCAGTGGGGGGTTGACAGTAGTAATTTCACATGATCTTGTGTCTGGACGTAGGGGTCACCTGACCAGGCAGTGTTATTTTTCCCATATAATATATATGATTCCACAATTTCAACATTATAAAAGGTAGGCCCAAGCAATTGTAGCCATGAAAAATGTCAAACAACTTACCCATAAAATTATATATTTTTCTATGTAACCTGCCACTGGGGGATCGTTTCGAATATTTCAGCCCAAAGCCAAACCTACCAGGCTTGGAACTAGGGCTGTAAACGGATCGGATTCGGCTCGGATAGTGCTATATCCGCATCCACATCCGATTAGCTATCGGACGGATTCGGATAGTGCTAAACAGATACGGATACGGATACGGATCAGATATTTTATCCGTTTACATATTAATATAGCTTTTCGGATGGATTCGGATAGTACTAAACGGATACGGGCACGGATACGGAAATAGATTTCGGCTATTCATTTACACCCCTACTTGGAACAGATCAGAAACGGCCCAAGCCCATCCATAGGAAGAGAAATCCCAGCTTGGCCCGCCATAGGTTGAAAAGTCCAATTCAAGCTCTGAGATTTTTAGCAGGCTTCAGGTGGGCCTCTCCTCTCATCTAAAAACACCGGTGGATTTCACCAATACAGAAGCTGATCCCATTAGTTGTTTCACAGGATCATCGAGTATTTTATCCAGGGGACTTCCTGGATCTAGAAAATAACAAAAACTCGATTAAAAGAATAGATTAATAAAAAGAGAGAAACAGAAAAGAGCTCTTTGAAGTTTGAACATCTTATTTCTCTGCAACTGCAATTTCTCACTAGTGTTTATTTCTGAGTGTTTTTCATTCCATCAAAAACATTTAATTTAAATGTTCTTATGTTGTTTTAGATATTTTAAGCTCATAAGTTTGATGTTATTGTTGTAAATTTCCTTTTGTTATGAAATGATTGCAGGGATCAAGCAAAGTTAGTTGAATTAATTGTTAAAAGGGCTCTAAGTGACTTGGTCAGTAACACATACTTGGCTGAATGTAAATACTCTATTGGAATGGATTCCCGTGTAAATCATTTATTAGATTTACTAAATGTTGGCTCTGAGAACATTCAACTTGTGGGAATCTGTGGTTTCGGTGGCATTGGGAAGACAACTCTTGCGAAGGCTGTGTACAATCACATCCTTCCAAACTTCGATAAATATAGTTTTCTTTCAGATGTTAGAGAACAAGCAACACAATGCATGGGTCTTGTGTCTTTGCAAAAACGACTTCTTAAAGATATCTTCAAAGCAGACATTGACATAGCTGATTATCATAGTGGGAAAAGAATTATACACCAAAGACTTTGTAAAGAAAAAGTTCTTGTTGTTCTTGACGACGTGGACAATAGAGAACAAGTAGATGCTTTGGCTGGTGAACTCAATTGGTTTGGTCAAGGAAGTAGGCTCATAATAACAACCAGAGATGAGCATATTCTGGATGTGGCTAAAGTCGATAAAGATAAAATATACAAGCTTCAAGTGCTAGATCGTAAGCAATCTCTTCAACTATTTAGTTTGCATGCCTTTTCAACGGACCAACCTCTTGAAGATTATATACAACTTTCACATGGTCTGGCATGCTATTCTGGAGGGGTGCCTTTGACTCTAGAGGTTTTAGGGTCTTCCCTATCCGGCATATACTGTAAAGAAGTGTGGGAAAGTACATTACAAAGATTGAAAGAAATTCCTCATGGAGATGTCCAGAGAAGGTTGAGGATAAGCTATGATAGTCTAGAAGACTATTGTCAGAAAGCCATATTTCTTGATGCAGCATGCTTTTTCATTGGATGGGAGAAAGAAACTGTAATTTCTTTTTGGGAAGCTTGTGGTTTTTATCCAAAATCAGCAATAGACATATTAATCAAAAGATCCCTTCTAAAGTTTAAAGAATATAATAATGGGGAATACTACTTGAAGATGCATGATCAAATTCGAGACATGGGAAGGAAAATTGTCTTAGAAGAAAGTCATATGGAGCCGGGGAAACGTAGTAGGTTATGGTCTCATGACGACGTCTTAAAAGTTTTAGAAAGACACAAGGTAAGACCTAATTAGCACATGCTTCTTTCTCCTTCTGTGTGTGTGTGTGTAATCTTTTGAACAGTGATGCAGACTCTCCGCTGCCTTTATTATGGCGTTATTAATTTTTTATTTTTTGGTTTCATTTTCTTCCAATGCCCATTTTCTTTGGTTATTTTCTACTGTAGGGAAATAACATGATAGAAGGCTTGATCATTCCAGAGGGAGTGCATTTAACTAATGAACACTTTGAGATGATGTCCAACCTAAGATTTCTCAAACTTAGTCTAACATACTTCACCGGAGACTTTTCGCGCCTTCCTTCTGCAATAAGATTGTTGGAGTGTAATATTTCAAATTGTCTACTAATCAATTTTTATCATAAGAGATTAGTTATTCTCGACCTATCATATCCAAATGCCATTATTGAACAAGCTTGGAATATCGAGCCACAAGATGAAAATAAGGTATAGTATTTGACTTCTTCTTTTCTCATTTGATTATTAAATTATATGGATAGTTAATACGTATGTTTCTCTTTGTTTGACAACAGTTCCAAAATTTGAAAGTTCTCAAACTTAGCGGCTGGCGATATCTATCTAGGTGCCCTAATTTTTCATGGTTTCCTCACTTGGAGCGATTAGATCTTCGAGATTGCAATTCCTTGGATAAGTTAGATGAGTCCATCAGGCAGTTGAGTAAGCTCAAAACTCTTATCCTCAGTAATTGCTCATCACTCAAGAAGTTTCCTGAGTCCATTGGAGATCTAAAATGTCTAGTCAAGCTTGACTTGTGTGGAACACAAATAGAAGAACTGTCAATCAGCATTTCTAGGCTGAGTTCTCTAAAAGAGCTTATTCTCAAGCAATGCTCATCACTCAAGAAGTTGCCTGAGTCCATTGGTGATCTAAAATATGTGGTCAAGCTTAACTTGGCATCAACAGCAATAGAAGAACTCCCAAACAGCATTTCCAAGCTGAGTTCTCTCAAAGAGCTTATTCTCTACGAGTGCTCATCCCTCAAGAAGTTGCCTGAGTCCATTGGTGATCTAAAATGTCTAGTCAAGCTTGACTTGTCTGAAACACAAATAGAAAAACTCCCAAACAGCATTTCAAAGCTGAGTTCTCTCAAAGAGCTTATTCTCTACGAGTGCTCATCACTCAAGAAGTTGCCTCAGTCTATTGGTGATATGAAATGTCTAGTTCAGCTTAACTTGTGGAGGACAGAAATAGAAGAACTCCCAAACAGCATTTCCAATCTGAGTTCTCTCAAAGAGCTTATTCTCTGCGAGTGCTCATCACTCGAGAAGTTGCCTGAGTCCATTGGTGATCTAAAATGTCTAGTCAAGCTTGACTTGTCTGAAACACAAATAGAAGAACTCCCAAACAACATTTCCAAGCTGAGTTCTCTCAAAGAGCTTATTCTCAGTAGGTGTTCACCACTCAAGAAGTTGCCGGAGTCTATTGGCGATATGAAATGTCTAGTTAAGCTTGACTTGCAGAGTACGGTAATAGAAGAACTCCCAAACAGCATTTCCAAGCTGAGCTCTCTCAAAGAGCTTATTCTCTGCGGGTGCTCATCACTCGAGAAGTTGCCTGAGTCCATTGGTGATCTAAAATGTCTAGTCAAGCTTGACTTGTCTGAAACACAAATAGAAGAACTCCCAAACAACATTTCCAAGCTGAGTTCTCTCAAAGAGCTTATTCTCAGTAGGTGCTCACTACTCAAGAAGTTGCCTGAGTCTATTGGTGATATGAAATGTCTAGTTAAGCTTGAATTGCAGAGTACAGTAATAGAAGAACTCCCAAACAGCATTTCCAAGCTGAGTTCTCTCAAAGAGCTTATTCTCAGTTGGTGCTCATCACTCAAGAAGTTGCCTAAGTCTATTGGTGATATGAAATGTCTAGTTGAGCTTGACTTGTATAAAACAAAAATAAGAGAACTCCCAAGCAGCGTTTCCAAGTTGAGTTCTCTCAAAGAGCTTATTCTCAGGCGGTGCTCATCACTCAAGAAGTTACCTGAGTCTATTGGTGATATAAAATGTCTAGTTAAGCTTGACTTGTATGAAACAAAAATAGAAGAACTCCCAAACAGCATTTCCAAGCTGAGTTCTCTCAAAGAGCTTATTCTCTGCAGGTGCTCATCACTCGAGAAGTTGCCTGAGTCCATTGGTGAACTAAAATGTCTAGTCAAGCTTGACTTGTATGAAACAAAAATAGAAGAACTCCCAAACAGCATTTCCAAGCTGAGTTCTCTCAAAGAGCTTATTCTCTACGGGTGCTCATCACTCGAGAAGTTGCCTGAGTCCATTGGTGATCTAAAATGTCTAGTCAAGCTTGACTTGTCTGAAACACAAATAGAAGAACTTCCAAACAGCATTTCCAAGCTGAGTTCTCTCAAAGAGCTTATCCTCAGGTGCTCATCACTTAAGAAGTTGCCTGAGTCTATTGGTGATCTTAAATGTCTAGTCAAGCTTGACTTGCGTGAGACTCAAATAGAAGAACTCCCACACACCATCGTCGAACTGAGTTCTCTCGAAGACCTTATTCTCATAAAGTGTAAATCCCTGAAGAAGTTGCTGCCAGAGTCCATCGGTGATCTAAAATCTCTAGTGAAACTTCAATTGTCTCTGAGTACAAAATTAGAAGGACTCCCAAAGCTTCCCTCGAGTTTAGTTGAACTGCATTGTCAAAAATGCAATTCATTGGTAGGACTACCGGATTTTTCAAGGCTGAAAAATTTGAGTATATTAAATCTTGCGGGTTGCAAAAAGCTGGAGGAGATTGGAGGCCTTGAGAGAACAGAATCTTTACGATACTTAGATGTGAGAGGATGCTATAATATGATGACACGTATGCAAGGGAAGAAGATACATGGCCAGGTTGTACTTTCACCGTATTATTATTATTATTATTATTAATAATTTTCCCCTACTCTAATTGACTGACTGACTGACAACCATTAATAGAAACTGCCATTAAGGTTATTTAACTTTGACGATTGATGATGATTGACTGTTCCTTTTAATTTCCTCTGATTCGCAGGGAACACTTTTACGGAACATGTCGCTGCAGAGACATTGTAGTTATTCCTTGACTGCTGGTAATGATGGGAATAATAAGGGGTTAATTTTGTGCCTTGTTTTGGAATTCATCTCCAATCTGAAATTGAAACATGGTGGTGGTCACCTAGTAGTATCCATTGATTTAGATATTTATAGTCAGATCTACCAAAGAGATAAAACAACCTTGTCGTGTTGTCATACGCTGGGAATTGAGTATAATACTACTACTACTGAAGGAGAAGGAGATATAATATACATCCACCATTTCAAAGGCTTTGACTGGTTTGGGATTCCGTTGCAAGGAAAAGATGAGATTGAGATTAATTCTATTTGGCAATCCACGGCATTTTGTGGGCTAGATGATGGGGTTGTGTGTCGGGTAAAATTCTGGAAGCTTTTGTTCGAGAATAAGGAAACTTACCCCCAGATGGTAGCAGATTTCTTCAAATGGTCACATTTTGATGATGATGGTGGTGTAGTAGTAGTACCTTCTCTTAGCAGTCTGGGGTTAACTTGTTGGTCACGAGCTGAGGCTGAAGGATCAAATTCTGTTCCCAAGGAAAAAGAAGAAGAAGCTGAAGGATCAAATTCTGTTGTTGAAGGATCAAATTCTGTTCCCAAGGAAGAAGAAGAAGAAGCTGAAGGATCTGAAGGATCAAATTCTGTTGTTGAAGGATCAAATTCTGTTCCCAAGGAAGAAGAGAAGCTGAAGGATCTGAAGGATCAAATTCTGTTGTTGAAGGATCAAATTCTGTTCCCAAGGAAGAAGAAGAAGAAGCTGAAGGATATACTACTGTTCCCAAGGAAGAAGAAGAAGAGGAAGAAGAAGAAGGAGAAGAAGACGAAGAAGAAGAAGAAGAAGAAGAGGAGAGGAATAACACAACAGCAGATTTCTTGAGTTGTTTCGGATTGAGCTCTGTTTCTGATGTAGTGGAGGAAGAGAGAGCCAGCAAGAGAGCTCGTCTTCAGGACAACAATGATGAGGCAGCAGGAACTTCTCTCAGTCTGAATCTTTACACCCTTTGAATTGAAAATAAACGTACAACAACGAAGCTAAGCTGATGAACGATGATGATGATGATGTTGTAGAGTATCTCCCTCTCTCATAGTGAAAAAGCTGAGGAGGACTAATAGATAGAGCAATCGATTTCATCAGAACATCTCCACACCAAGCACAAGCAGGTTAGTTGAATCTGCATTATGTTTTAATCATCTAGCATTTTAATTTGTTGCGATCAGCTTGGTTGATCAATGAGTGACAGACAAATACCAGGCCATCCATTTATTTCATTTGCCACTACTTGTTCTCTGTTTAAACTTTTAATTATAGTCTAAAATTAATGTTTATCACATAGACATGATTTGATTCTGAATTGCACTATATATACGAAAGTATTAGGATCTTCTTACATATCACCTACCCAATCGGCTTGGATAAATAAATTAATTCCCTTTCAGTTCCTAAAAAATATGGCATTGTTTGTTTGCATTGAAAATGTAGTTAGTTGATTGTCATCAAAATGCTATATGAGCTTAGAAAATCCTTTACATACATGGCATGTTTGCACTGGAAACATGTATTCCAAAGCATCAATTCTAATTATTAGCCACAATTGAGAATCTGAATTGAAACCAAGTATGTATTAAGTTAATACTGAATTCAGAACAGGTTTGCTTCATTCTTTAATAACTCTTCTGTACCAAGGGGCTTACTTGGAAAATAAAAACCATATTTGTATCTATTTTCTATTTCTCACTTTATTTCTTTATTATAAAGGGAGTGGGCTGAAGCAACAGAGAAGATAGTGGTGTGACAGTGTTCTCTTTGTCAAGAAAGGAAGGAAAAATGTTGCAGTTCTTCTTGTGTTTGTGACATTAGTATTTTGGTGATGGTATTATACTCTTTTGAATCCATTCGTTTGGTTAGAATTATTGTCATCTAATAATTTATGTTTGTGGTATCTAGAGAAGGTTTGTATTTCTATTATTATCATAGTGGATATTTTTCTGGGCTAAAGCCTCGTGGTTTTTTCCCTTTCACCTTGAAAGGGTTTTCCACGTTAAAAATCGGTGTGTTCTTTTATTGTTTGTTTGGTTTAATTTATTTAAATTATTAACTTTTCCACATACTTTGTTGTTGTGCATCTTCATAAGCTTGCACAGAAATGAGCTAGTGATGTTATAGTAGACCAAACTGAGCAAATGATGTTATATATCTAGATTGAAGGATAGCAAGAAGGGCAGGGTGGGCCGAGTTTAGCCTAACCTAAAGAGCTGCATTATGTAATTGATCAACATGGACCCATCTCGCCTATGAATAATGAATGGGACTTTAGGCAACTTGGTTGGGGCCCTTGGATTATGGAAGGGACATTGGGCCATTATGTTTTTAAAACTCAGACTTGCCCCAAACCCAATTTTAGTGATACCAGATGGCTCAGAATTCAGATTACAAACATTCTTTTTGAGTAGAGGTGTCAACGGGTCAGGCTCGGTTAGGCCTAACCAGGCTCCACCAATCTCAAGCCCTGCAACATGATTGTCCGTTTAGTTAATCGGGCCGGGTTTTGACAAGTTCGGTCAGTCTTGGGCTATAATCGGGTTACTAGAATCGAGCCTTAACCAGGCTGTGACCAAGTTTAACTCTAAACGGGTCTTAATCGGACTCTAAATGGTGCAAGCCATAGATTTATCGGAATGCTTTTATTTTTTCATGCGGATTTGTTTACTTAACGAAGCAAGGAAACAAAACAGTATTGAGGTTCCTAAAAAAAAAGCATTGGGGATTGCTTGATTGTACTATGAAAAAGAGAAGTTGGGATAGCATTTCTCTTCTGTCTCTTCTGCTGCATGTCCAGGGCATTCTTGTTCTTTCCCAACAACAATTATGAGGCAGCTGGTTCAGGGTTATGCAATTGCTTTCTCGCAGTGAAAGCTGTTTGGATTGTTCCTGCAACTGTTTCAGTACAGGATTTTTTGTAATGAAGCTCTAATGCTCTTCTACTAGTCCTTCTCTTATATAGCCCGGGTTCAATTTTCTCAAGTAACAATGCTTATGGAGGTTTTATTTTGAAGGTGATTTGGTACAGATGTCAACACCGAGCATGAGTAGGTTAGTTGAATCTAAATACATTCTAGTCTAACCTTTAATTTGTTCTTTTCACCCCAAAGGAGAGAGAGAAATTATAATCTAATTACATTCTAATCCTCATTCGGTAGGAGGTTTGAGATCACCAAGATGCATAGCAATTAGAGAATGAAAATTACCATGGTATAATAGCCCAAAAAATTCCTCTACAGTGCCATAATCTTGCGGTACATTGCTGTGCGGGCCTGAGAGCTTGACACGTGGATGATGCGACATCCAACAATGCTGTGCTCGAGAAGAAAGAGAAAAAAAAAAACTGTTTTGCATTGATCTCACACCGTTGGATGAAGCTTCTTCCATTGTTGAGCTCTCAGGACCGTACTGCAGTGCACTGCAGGATGCCCATACTGTAGAGAATTTTTAATCCATATTAGCCCCCATCTATCCACTGAAGTAAGGTGGACAAACTAATAAAATATGGGAGAATGTTCTCTGTGTCGGGGGCGCAGGCTGCGCCCAGACACATGGGGGTGGGTACAATGACCACCCTGGCCCCCTGAGTGGTAGGCCCATGTGTCTTGGCGCAGCCTGCAGTGTAGACTTAATACCCTCTCTCTCTCTGTCTCTCTGCTAATCCTTTGATTAATATTTGATATTTTTGGTGCAATGTTGGCGCAGGCCATAAACTAATATAAAACCATGGAAACTCCTGTCAGAGGAATTGAGAGAAGCCAATGAGAGGAGCAAATGGATTGAAAGGGAACCTTATGCTTTCTGGAGAGGGAATCCTTCAACATCCAAAACCAGAGAAGAGCTCATGAAATGTAATTCTACAGACATTCGAGCTTACGTTGTGCTAATTAAAAAAGTGAAACTCAAACTAGGATCTTGCAAAGCTTGTGGGTGTTGACAGGCAATTTGATCTACTCGTGATTTTTGCCTATGATGAAGGTCTCATAGCAGGATCCACTCAAGTTTTAAACTAATTAAACATCTGAGGATTTGGGTTGTAAAAACCGGGACAGAATCGACCGATTTGGATTAGCTGATCCCATTCCAAAATCTAGGGTTAGGGTTCCCTGTTCTTACCCTTCAGCAAGAAAGAAATTTCGATTGCAAGTGGAGAAGTTCCTGTTCTTGTTTCTTACCCCTTCAGCCCAGTGAAAACGATGAAGAGAGAGAGAGAGTATGGTGTTTGTATTTGGGGTTTGACTCTTAAGGGTGTTATCGGGAATTCACCTTGTTGGTAGGATAATTTCACAATTATAAAAAGTTAACAGGGACTTAACTGCTAAGACCTATCGGAGTGGATTACGTCAATATAAAATAAACAAATAAGGGGTAATGCTGCGCCGCTTCATAATTTCTTGGGGACACCCGCCCGTGGCTGACTAAGGCCCAGAAGCTCCCGGTTCGTGCGTGGCGAGGGGGCCATGTACTACAATTTAAAAAAAAAGAAAAAAAAAGAAGGGGCCAACGGAGTGGACTAAGTCAATATAAAATAAACAAATAAAAGGTGTCTGGGATATTTTGTCCAAGTTTGACAAGTCCGTGACATATTGAATAATTAGAGGAGGTGTCCGTGAAATTTAGCCTTAATTTTTTAATGACCTTTGCAAGGTCATCAACAAGCTCGATGACAATTATTTAAAATTAAAAACTAAAATAGCGCAGCAGCAACCCTTCAGGAAATGCCTGCCACACTTGTCTTAGTAAACAATGATTTCTTCGAAAGTCTTGTGCGTTCAATAGTTCCTACTTAACTTTTAAAGAATTAATTTCGCTTTCACTATCAAGAATTAAAATTCAGTGTGAATCAGCGCTTATTGGTGAGGCATATGCTATTGGATCTGGACTGATTCTGGCGATTAATAGAGGCTTTATTTGGGTAATTGTTGAATCGCATTGTCTTAAATTGATTAATCAATTATCTGTAGCATCACTGATAGAGCCTGAAATATATAGTATATGTCATGACATACTATATTTGAAAAAGAAATTTATCTCCTGTACTCTTTCTTACATTCCAAGATCCTCCAGTACTTCTACCAAAAAAAAAAAAAAATTCCTCCAACACTGTGGCAGACTCCTTGGTCAAGGTGGTCTTATCGGCAGAGTCTCCGATCCTGTGGCCTTGTACCTCTCAGTGGCTTTTGCAACTATGTAAGATAGATGCCAGCACAACCAACTTTCCCAATTAATTGATTTCACAAGATCATCTAAGTTGTATAAATAAATTCTCTAAGTAGGTGCCATACATATCAATTCAAATCTTCTATGACATTCTACCCGTAGCGATCTGAGTGGTATAGACACAGGGTTGTATGCAATGTCCACCTTACCCCTTGCTATACATACAAATAACATGGTTAGCCGTAAATGGTTCTTCAAACAAAAACTACCCTCATCATGTAAATTTTCAACAAAAAAAAAAAACACTTTATTCCTTACCATGATACAATATGTAATTGAGATTTCACATTTCCACAGGCACAATTGATATATTATTGGGAAAAAGTTTTTTGTCTGAGAGTGTGGCCTATGCCACCACTCCCATAGGCCACACTCCCATGAGTCTATCTCTCTCCTCCCCATGTGAAAAGACACCTCTACTCCCTTGTTTTAAGGAGAGAGATAGACATATGGGAGTGTTGACATAGGGCACACTCCCGTACAGAAAACTATTTCCCATTATTATTATATTTACAGACCTCAAAGGTATTATTGGAAAAAAAATTTCTGTCCGAGAGTGTGGCTTATGCCAGCACTCCCATGAGTCTATCTCTTTCCTCTCCATGTGAAAAGACACCTCTACTCCCTTATTTTAAGGAGGAGAGAGATACACACATGGGAACTACGCCAACACCCTCATACAGAACACTGCTTCCCATTATTATTATATTCACAGGCCTCAAAGGTCAGGCCGGCTTTCCAGGGTAGAGCGACGCATTTCAAGAATCTTTGTTTTCCTGCGAAGCACGCGGAAGCTGTTTGGTGCTTTCCTTCCTCAACTGGATACACTAATAAGACTCGGCCAAAAATTGCATTTAAATATACTGAGAAAATTAGGAACCAATATGTAAACCAACTTCTTCTTTCTCCTCCTCCGCTGCGTCTATAACTGGATCTTCTAATTACGATGTGTTTATCAACTTTAGGGGTGAAGATACTCGCAATCATTTCACTGCTTTCCTTAACTTACTTCTGAAAACCAGGGGGATCAATGTCTTCATTGGTAGTGAAAATTTGTGGACTGGAGAAGCCATTGGCCCTTCCCTTTTCAGAGCGATCCAGGGTTCCAAAATCTCGATCCCTGTCTTCTCTAAAGGTTATGCTCATAGCAAATGGTGTCTGATGGAACTTGCTCACATAGTTCAATTCCACAAATCCAACGGCCAAAAGATCCTGCCCATATTCTTTCATGTTGAGCCATCGCAAGTTCGACATCAGACTGGAAGTTTTGAAGAAGCGTTTCAAGAATACGAGAAGAATTTCGAGCCCCATATCATAGAGAATTGGAGGGAAGCTTTGAGAGTGGTAGGAGAGTTGAAAGGAGAAGTTATCGACGAAACTACGTAAGTCTTGATCCCACAAACTGTAGTCTCATTTTGATATCACACCCCATACGAAGTATATAAGAATGCATATTCCAATTTCTAATATACCAATTTCTCATTACTGTTTATTAATCCGCTTTCCATTCCATCAAAAACTTTAAATTTAAATATTTTTCTGGTTTACTAGATATTTTCATCTCATAAATCTGTTGTTGTGGTGGTTAATTTTCCTTTTGTTATGAAATGATTGTAGGGATCAAGCAAAGTTAGTTGAATTAATTGTTCAAAGGGCTCTTGGTGAATTGGTCAGTAAGACACACTTGACTGAATGTAAATACTCTATTGGAATGGAATCCCGTGTAAATCATCTATTAGATTTATTAAATGTTGGCTCCGATAATGTTCAATTCGTGGGTATCTGTGGTTTTGGTGGCATTGGGAAGACAACTCTTGCAAAGGCTGTATACAATCACATCCTTTCAAGCTTCGATAAACATAGTTTTCTTTCAGATGTTAGAGAACAAGCAACACAATGGATGGGTCTTGTGTCTTTGCAGAAACGACTTCTTAAAGATATCTTGAAAGCAGACATTGACATTGCTGATTATCATAGTGGGAAAAAATTTATACAAGAAAAACTTTGTAAAAAAAATGTTCTTGTTGTTCTTGATGACGTGGACAAACGAGAACAAATAGATGCTTTGGCTGGTGAACTCAATTGGTTTGGTCCAGGAAGTAGGGTCATAATAACAACCAGAGACGAACATTTTCTGAACATGGCTAACGTTGATAAAGATAAAATATACAAGCCTCAAGAGCTAGATCGTAAGCAATCTCTTCAACTATTTAGTTTGCATGCCTTTTCAATGGACCAACCTCCTAAAGATTATATGCAACTTTCACAAGATCTGGCCTGCTATTCTGGAGGGGTACCTTTGACTCTCGAGGTTTTAGGGTCTTACCTATCGGGCATAAGCTGTAAAGAAGTGTGGGAAAGTACATTACAAAAATTGAAAGAAATTCCTAATGAAGATGTCCAGAGAAGGTTGAGGATAAGCTATGATAGTCTAGAAGACTATTGTCAGAAAGCCATATTTCTTGATGCTGCTTGCTTTTTCATTGGATGGGAGGAAGAAACTGTAATTTCTTTTTGGGAAGCTTGTGGTTATTATCCAAAATCAGCAATAGACAGATTAATTAAAAGATTCCTTCTAAAGTTTGAAGAAAATGATAACGGGGAATACTACTTGAAGATGCATGATCAAATTCGAGACATGGGAAGGAAAATTGTCTTAGAAGAAAGCCATATGGAGCCGGGAAAGCGTAGTAGGTTATGGTCTCATGATGAAGTCTTAGAAGTTTTAGAAGGGCACAAGGTAAGACCTTAGCACATTCTTCTTTCTCCCTCTATGTGTGTGTGTGTGTATAGAATTCTTTTGAACAATGATGCAGACTCTCCACTGCCTTTACTATGGCGTTCTTTTTTTGTTTTTTGGTTTCGTTGTCTACCAATGCCCATTTACTTTGGTTATTTTCTATTGTAGGGAACTAACATGATACAAGGCATTATCGTTCCAAAGGGAGTGTGTTTAAGTAATGAACATTTTAAGATGATGTCGAACCTAAGATTTCTCGATCTTAGTTTAACATACTACAATGAAGACTTTTCATGCCTTCCTTCTTCAATAAGATTGTTCAAGGGTAATATGTCAAATTGTCTACGAATCAATTTTTATCATAAGAGATTGGTTCTTCTTGACCTATTGCATTCAAAGGGAAATATTAAAGTAGCTTGGAATATCGAGCCTCAAGATGAAAATAAGGTATAGTATTTGACCTTTTCTTTTCTTATTTGATTGTTATGTTTTATGGATAATTAATACATATGTTTCTCTTTGTTTGACAACAGTTCCAAAATTTGAAAGTTCTCAATCTTAGGGGCTGGAAATATCTATCTAGGTGCCCTAACTTTTCATGGTTTCCTCAATTGGAGCGATTAGATCTTCGAGATTGCAATTCCTTGGATGAGTTAGATGAGTCAATCAGGCAGTTGAGTAAGCTTAAATCTCTTATTCTCAGTAATTGCTCATCACTCAAGAAGTTGCCCGAGTCCATTCGTGATCTAAAATCTCTAGTGAAACTTGACTTGTGTAGGACACAAATAGAAGAACTCCCATACACCATCTCCGGATTGAGTTCTCTCAAAGAGCTTAGTCTCATGAGGTGCTCATCACTCAAGAAGTTGCCTGACTCCATTGGTGATCTAAAATGTCTGGTCAAGCTTGACTTGTTTTTGACACCAATAGAAGAACTCCCAAACAGCATTTCCAGGCTAAGTTCTCTTAAAGAGCTTATTCTCAAGTTGTGCTCATCACTCAAGAAGTTGCCTGAGTCCATTGGTGATCTAAAATCTCTAGTCAGGCTTGACTTGTTTTTTACACAAATAGAAGAACTCCCAAACAGCATTTCCAGGCTGAGTTCTCTTGAAGAGCTTATTCTTAAGTTGTGCTCATCACTGAAGAAATTGCCTGAGTCCATTGGTGATCTAAAATCTCTAGTTAGGCTTGACTTGTGTGGAACAAAAATAGAAGAATTCCCAAATAGTATCTCCAAGTTGAGTTCTCTCAAAGAATTTAAATTATGCAAATCACTCAAGAAGTTGCCTGAGTCAATTGGTGATCTAAACTCTTTGGTCATGCTTGACTGTTATGGGGCACGAATAAAAAATCTCCCAGACAGCATTTTCAAGCTCAGTTCTCTTCAAGAGCTTATTCTCAGGAAATGCATATTACTCAACGAGTTGCCTGAGTCCATTGGCGATCTGAAATCTTTGGTTAACCTTGACTTGTGTGGGACACAAATAGAAGAACTCCCAAATAGTATCTCTAGGTTGAGTTCTCTCAAAGAGCTTATTCTCGAAGGTTGCTCATCATTCAAGAAGATGCCTGAGTCCATTGGTGATCTAAAATATCTAGTCAGGCTTGACCTGTGTGGGACACAAATAGAAGAACTCCCAAATAGTATCTCTAAGTTGAGTTCCCTCCAAGAGTTTAAGTTTTGCAAATCACTCAAGAAGTTGCATGAGTCCATTGGTGATCTAAAATATCTAGTCAAGCTTGATTTGTGTGGGACACATATAGAAGAACTCCCATACAATATTTCCAGGATGAATTCCCTGAAAGAGATTATTCTTAATGGGTGCGAATCACTCAAGAAGTTGCCTGAATCCATTGGTGATCTAAAATCTTTAGTCAAGCTTGACTTGTATGGGACACAAATAGAAGAACTCCCACACACCATCTCCAGATTGAGTTCTCTCAAAGAGCTTATTCTCACAAAGTGCAAATCCCTGAAGAAGTTGCCGCCTGATTCCATTGGTGATCTAAAATCTCTAATTAAACTTCACTTGTCGAGTACAAAGTTGGAAGGACTCCCAGAGCTTCCCTCAAGTTTAGTTGAACTGTTTTGTCAAAATTGCTGTTCATTGGTAGGACTACCGGATTTGTCAAGGCTGAAAAAATTGAGGATATTAAATCTTGAGGGTTGCATAAAGTTGGAAGAGATTGGAGGCCTTGAGGGAACAGAATCTTTACAACACTTGGATGTGAGAGGATGCTATAATATCTTCACCCGTATCCAAATTCAAGGGAAGAATATACATGGCCAGGTTGTACTTTCACAGTCTTATTTTTCCCTACTGTAATTGACTGAATGACAACCATTAATAGAAACTGCCATTTAGGTTAGGTTCTTTTACTTTGACGATTGATGATGATTGACGGTTCCTTTTAATTTCCTCTGATTCGCAGGGAACACTTTTACAGAACATGTTGGTGCAGAGACATTGTAGTTATTCCTTGACTGCTGCTAATGATGGGATAGATACTAATAACAAGGGGTTAATTTTGTGCCTTGTTTTGGACTTCCCCTCCTACTTCCTGGGCAATCTGAAATTTAAACATGGTAGTCACCTAGTAGTATCCATTGATTTAGATATTCGAAGTAGTGTCGGCGAAAGAGACAAAACAACCTGGTGTTTTCATACACTAAGAATTGAGGATGTTGAGTATACTACTGAACGAGATATAATATACATTCACCATTTCAAAGGCTTTGACTGGTTTGGGATTCCATTGCAAGGAAAAGATTCTATTTTGATTGAATCTATTTCACAGTCCATTGCATTTTATGGTCTTGATGAGGTTATTAAGTGTCCTGCAAAATGTAGAGTAAAATTGTGGAAGCTTTTGTTGGAGGATAAGGAACCTAACCGCCAGCTAAAGCCTAATCAATATTCAAGTGCCATGATGGTAGCAGATTTCTTCAAATGGTCACAATTTGATGATGATGGTGGAGTACCTTCCCACCAAAGGTCACGAGCTGAGGCTGAAGGATCAAATTCTGTTCCAAATGAAAAAGAGGGGGGAATAAATGGAAAAACATCTGCCATTGACAATAGTGTAGATGAAAAAGAAGAGGAGAGGAGTAACCTAACATCAGATTTCTCGAGTAATTGTTTAATATTCGACTCTGTTTCTGATGTTATGGAGGAAGAGGGGTTGTTGAGGCCCAGCAAGAGAGCTCATCTTCTTCGTGACAACAATGATTATGATGATGATGAGGCAGCTGCAGATACTTCTCTTAGCGTGAGCTTGACATGTTGCTGGTCGCGAGCTGTTGAGGTTGAAGGATCAAGTTTTGTTCCTAATAAGGAAAAAGAGGAGGAGAAGGAATCGTTGATGATGGCTAGTAACTACAAGCAGGGAGCTTTTCTAGATAACGAAAACAATAATGAGGCATCATGTTCCTCCCTCATTAGCCTGGCTTTAACACTGCCATGTCTCTCTGAAGATACTGAAGAAGAAGAAGAAGAAGAAGAAGAAGGGAGGAATAACACAACAGCAGATTTCTTGGGTTGTTCGGGATTTGACTCTGTTTCTGATGTAGTGGAGGAAGAGAGAGCCAGCAAGAGAGCTCGTGTTCAGGACAACAATGATGAGGCAGCAGGAACTTCTCTTAGCCCGACTCTTTACACCCTTTGAATTGAAATTAAACATAAAACAACGAAGCTATCCTGATGGTGATGTTGTGGAGGATCTCCCCCTCATAGTGAAAAAGCTGAGGACTAATAGAGCAACCGATTTCGTCATAAACATCTCAACACCAAGCACAAGCAGGTTAGTTGAATCTACATATATAGGTTTTAATCTAACATTATAATTTGTTCATATCACCTCGAGAGGAAAATAATTTCTGACCTTTATATGTTTGTTGTTGCGATAAGCTTGGTCAATGAGTGACAAATGCTATTTCATGTAGCTAGGCCAGGCCAGGCCATCCATTTATTAGTGGGAGGTTGCGCGCAGAAGTGAGTTCCTATTCTCTGTTTATGCTTTCAATTATAATCTGAAATAATGTTTATCACATAGACATGGTTAAATTCTGATTTGCACCATATATATACAAAAATGTTAGGATCATACACATCACCTAGCCAATCGGCTTAGATAAATAAATTAATTCCCCTTCAGTTCCCCTAAAATATGGCATGTTTGTTTGCATTGAAAATGTAGTTTTATTGTCATCAAAATGCTATATGACCTTAGCAAATCCTTTACATACATGGCATGTTTGCAGTGGAAACATGTATTCCAAAGCATCAATTCTAATTATTAGCCGACAATTTAGAATGTGAATTGAAGCCAAGTATGTTTTAAGTTAATACTGAGTAAAACTCCAATATGTTGGGTTTCCTCAATTTAAGGAGGGATCCATACACACAATTTGAGGCAGGTATGGCTGAAACAGTTTTGCTTCTTTAATAACTCTTTTGTACCAAGGGACTCACATGGAAATAAAAATCATATCTGTATCTATTTTCTATTTCTCAAGGGAGAGGGCTGAAGCAACAAAGCAACAGAGAAGATAGTGGTGTGACAGTGTTCTTTTTGTCAAGAAAGGAAGGAAAAATGTTGCAGTTCTTCTTGTGTTTGTGATGGTATTATACTCTTTTGAATCCATTCGTTAGGTGAGAATTATTGTTATTTAATAATTTATGTTTGTGAGGTTCAAGTACTGTCTACAGAAGATTTGTATTTGTATTATTATCCTAGTGGTGATTTTTCTGGGCTAAAGCCTCGTGGTTTTTTCCCTTTCACCTTGAAAGGGTTTTCCACGTTAAAAATCGGTGTGTTCTTTTATTGTTTGTTTGGTTTAATTTATTTAAATTATTAACTTTTTCATTTACTTTGTTGTTGTGCAGCTTCATAAACTTGCACACAATGAGTAAGTGATGTTATAGTAGACCAAACTGAGCAAGCTAGTGATGTTATATATCTAGATTGAAGGATAGCAAGAAGGGCAGGGTGGGCCGAGTTTAGCCTAACCTAATGAGCTGCACTATGTAATTGATCAACATGGACCCGTCCTGCGGTCTCACCCATGAATAATGAATGGGACTTTAGGCAACTTGGTTGGGGACCTTGGATTATGGAAGGGACATTGGGCCATTATGTTTTTAAAACCCAGATTTGCCCCAAGCCCAATTTTATTGATACCTACAAACATTCTTTTAAGTAGAGGTGTCAATGGGTCAGGCTCGGTCAGGCCTAACCAGGCTCCACCAATCTCAAGCCCTGCACCATGACCATCTGTTTAGCTAATCGGGCCGGGCTATGACAGGCTCGGTCGGTCTTGGGCTATAATCGGGCTACTAGAATCAAACCTTAACTGGGCTGTCGCCAAGTTTAACTCTAAACGGGTCTTAACCAGACTCTAAATGGTGCAAGCCATAAATTTATCGGAATGCTTTTATTTTTTCATGTGGATTTGTTTGCTTAACGAAATAAGGAAACACAACTGTATCGAGGTTCCTAAAGAAAGCATTGGGGATTGCTTGATGGTATCAATATAGATTCTTGCAGGTTGAGTTGTTAATGTGCTGTGCAAACATGGAAAACTGTAATAAATTTTTTTCTAGTTCTCTGAACCCAGGTAATTTTTTTAAAAAAAATACTATGAAAAAGAGAAGTTGGGATAGCATTTCTCTTCAGCTACATGTCCAGGGCATTCTTGTTCTTTCCGAACAGCAAGGGAGCTCATCTTCATGACAGCAATTATGAGGCAGCTGGTTCAGGGTTATGCAATTGTTTTCTTGCAGTGAAAGCTGTTTGGATTGTTCCTGCAACTGTTTCAGTACAGGATTTTTTGTAATGAGGCTCTAATGCTCTTCTACTAGTTCTTCTCTTATATAGCCCGGGTTCGGTTTTCTACACTTGGCCTATATTTACTAAAACTATTATACCTTAAACTTATTTTCTGTTACTATCCTGCTTTTAAACTTTTACATCTCCTTCTACCTTCATGTTTTTAAATACGCAAATTTTCCTTCCTTTTCACCTAGTAACCTGTTAATCTATTTAACCTACCTTTCTTCTTCTATTTTTTTTAACTATTTTTGTCATTAAAATATTAAAAAATGAAAGCACCCACCCGCTTCTTCTCTCTTCTGCATTTAACTCCATTATTTTTTTTTTTTGTTTTTTCTTCAATTTTTCTATTTGATTAATTTTTATTCAACATTTCATCCTCATCGTTCTTCTTCAAACAGATCATGGTTCTAACTATCGGTATCGTATAGTCCGTATTAGGCAATACATACCGGTTTTGCTAGTCATCAATACCAATATTGTGTCGATATCGTATCGGTAGCACAGTACGGATAAGGGGTAAAATGGTCTAAAAACTCTTTTTTTAAAAGGAGATTCATGGGTAATTTTGTCCGATACAACCAATTTCAATGCAGTATCTTATCGATTTTGCAGGTTACTGATACTCGTTCCAACACCGTGCACTAAAACCATGGAATAGATCGACTCTCTTCAAAGCACCCCACTTCTTCTCTCTCTTCCTCTTTTTATTTAATTTATGTTTTCGTGTTTTTTTATTTTTTATTAACCTACAACGTGATTCTCGAGTCGTCACTCTTCTTCTCCCTCTTCATATTCGTAGAAGCCGAAGGCAACCCTCCCTCTCCATTACAGTTGATCACTACATGACCATGTTCATGGGATAGAACGGTATGAGATCAATCATCGAATTGTCTCTACCTTCTTATAAATAAAAATGATTAATTAAATAAATAAAAAACAAGATAAAATGGACTAAAAACGGGAGAGAGAAGAAGTGGGTGGGTGTTTTTATTTTTTACTATTTTAATGACAAAAATAGTAAAAAAAAATAGAAGAAGAATGGTAGATTAAATAGATTAGCAGGTTACTAGGTGAAAAGAAAGGGTAATCTGGGTATTTAAAAATATGAGAATAGAAGGAGATGTAAAAGTTCAAAAGCAGGGTTAATAAAAAAAATAAAATTTAAAGTAGGATAGTTTTAGGATAGTTTTAGTAAATATAGGCTAAGTATAGGATAGTGATAGTAATTACGCCTTTGATAATTAATTGATCAGATTAAACCAATCAAATATTATTAGGAATTAAAAATTAGAGGAAGCAACTCGAAAAATGAGTCGTGCAAGGCAGGCAGTTGGGTCGTCTCCTTGGAAATTAATTAATCAGATTAAACCAATTAAATATTATTAAGAATTAAAAATTAGAGAAAGCAACTCGAAAAGTGAGTGGTGCAAGGCAGGCAGTTGGGTCGTCTCCTTGGGAGAAAGTCATCTCACGGATCGGACAGAAATTAATTTCTAGAGGAAGCCGAGAGAGTCTTCTTGAATCCTTGCCTTAACCCCCTTCTTCTACTGGTACAGTTTATTAGCCTTTGCGGTTTGCACATTCAAGCAGAGAGAATACATAGGAAGAAAGATCTCTTCCACATCTCTGCAACTCCAACTATTGCAACTACAGCTTCATGGCGGACCTGACCGAGGCATCCTCCTCTGCCTCTTTATCTGGTTCTTCTAATTTCGAAGTGTTTCTCAACTTCAGGGGTGAAGACACTCGCAATAACTTCACTGGTTTCCTTCACAAAGCTCTGAAGAACAGAGGAATAAATGTCTTTTTCGATAGTGAAAAATTATGGACCGGAGAAGCTATTGGCCCAGCCCTCCTTAGAGCAATCGAGGGTTCCAAAATCTCAATCCCTATCTTCTCCAAAGGCTACGCCTCTAGCAAATGGTGCCTCCTGGAACTTTCTAAGATCCTTCATTGTCACAAATCCAATGGTCAAATGGTCCTGCCCATATTCTTTGATGTTGAGCCGTCGCATGTTCGGAATCAAACTGGAAGTTTTGAGGGACCCTTTCGGAAGCATAAGAAGATCTTTAAGCCCGATATCATAGAGAGTTGGAGGGAAGCTTTGAGAGAGGTAGGGAATCTAAAGGGATGGGTTCTCAAGGAAGACGTTAATGGGTGAGTTTCAATTTCACAAACTTGTACTGAAGGTAGTCTCATATTATTTCACACATTAAATTTTTTTTCCCCTTTTCTTTGGATGTATAAACAAGATTTTTTTTTTTTTTTTCTTTCTATCCATAATATTTAGAATGGATTTTGCTAACCATGGAAATGGAACTTTCAAATCAAAACTTGCAGTGTAAAGAGCAAATAATTACAAGAAGGAAATATCTCTACTTGTCTAATAGACATGGAAAATTTGGTGTATTGTTTGATTAGGGGTATCCTTTTGATGGAACATATTCATGATTTGGTTCATCATCAATGGCTGACCATGTTTCAGACCCTTCCCTTTGTATCTCAATTGATTCAAGCTTTTTTTCAAGAAATAGGATTTTTCAAACCCATTTTGACATACTACTTGGGATTTTCTACATTTTTTGAAGCCCAAGGTGGTTAGCTTAATACCTTTAAGTAACTTAGTAATGGAATAAACTGGTAAATTAGATTGTCTTGATATTGCTCTGTCATCACTCTAATGATATTTACATTTATGTTATAGTTGCAAACATATAACCAAAATCAAAAGCCACCACACTCCTAATTTGTATACAAGGATGCATTTTCCAATTTGTACTCAGTAAAATTTTTTTGTTAGTGTTTATTTCTAACTGCTTTCCATTCCTTCAAAAACTGTAAATTTATTTTGTTCTCATTTTACAAGGTATTTTCATCACATTAGTTGTTGGTTTGATTTTACTTTTGAATGAAATGATTGCAGGGATCAAGCAGAGCTAGTTGAATTAGTTGTCAAAAGGGTTCTCAATTATTTGATCAGTACCACCCACTTGGCAGAATGTAAATACAACATTGGAATAGATTCCCACGTAAATGAATTATTATCTTTATTAAATACTGATTCCAATGATGTTCAGTTCGTGGGAATCTGTGGTTTCGGGGGTATTGGGAAGACAACTATTGCTAAGGCTGTATATAATCGCATCCTTTTGACCTTCAATAACCATAGTTTTCTTTCAGACGTTAGAGAACAAGCAACGCAATGCATGGGTCTAGCATCTTTGCAGAAGCTACTTCTTGAAGATATTCTCAAAACAAAAATTGACATAGTTGATTATCACAGAGGAAAAAAATTGATAGAGCAGAGACTTTGTAAAGAAAATATTCTTCTTGTTCTTGACGATGTGGACAATCAAGAACAGATAGATGCTTTGGCTGCTGAACTCAATTGGTTTGGTCAAGGAAGTAGAGTCATAATAACATCCAGGGACGAACATATTCTGAATGTGGCTAAAGTTAATAAAGATAAAATCTACTGGCCTCAAGTGTTGGACCATAAGGAATCTCTTCAGCTATTTAGTTTGCATGCCTTTTCAATGGACCAGCCTCCTAAAGATTATGTGCAATTTTCACATGATGCAGCATGCTATTCAGGCGGATTGCCTTTGACTCTAGAGGTACTGGGGTCTTACCTATCGGACATAAGAAGCAAAAAAGTGTGGAAAAGTACATTACAAAAGTTGAAAGAAATTCCTCATGAAAAAGTCCAGAGAAGATTGAAGATAAGCTATGATAATCTAGAAGACGATTATCAAAAAGCCATATTTCTCGATGCTGCATGTTTTTTCATTGGATGGGAGAAAGAAACCGTAATTACTTTATGGGAAGCTTGTGGATATCATCCTGAATCGGCATACACAGGCTAATTAAAAGGTCCTTTCTAAAATTTGAAGGCTCCTATTTGAGGATGCATGATCAAATTCGAGATATGGGAAGGGACATTGTCTTGGAAGAAAATCTTATAGAGCCGGGTAAGCGTAGTAGGTTATGGTCTCATGGCCAAATCCTGGAAGTATTAGAAGGACATAAGGTAAAACCAAAGCACATGCCTCTCTCTCTCTCTCCCTCCCTCCACACACACACACACACACACACACACACATATATATATATAACTTAGTTTGTGTGTGTGTGAGCTTATAATCTAGTTTTTAGAGACGTTATCATAAAAAGTTCATGGAATTATACAAATTGCTTGGAATCAAGTACAATAAATATATTCGGTGGGACATGCTGGGAAGACCTTGTTATAGATTTTCTGAATCAATAGAACGGGTCTCTTTCTTTTGTTAGTTTTCTCTTTTACTGATGGCAATGCTGAAGATGGAAGAGTGGACTATTTTAGTTAGTGTTGCTTTTTTGTTTTTTGTTTCATCTAGGAATGTCTGAACGTTAATTATGTGTATTCTTCTCCTATTCTAATATATTCCTGCTGACCTTATGCAAAAAAGTACAATAAACATTTCACATTATAGCATAAGAGGCTAGGTCATATTTCTAAGGCAAGAGTGGAAAGGCTGATAAAGTCTGACATCCTGCCTACTCTCGAAAGTGATCTAGAAACTTGTGTAGATTGTTGTAAGGGAAAGATGACCAAAATAAAAAAGAAAACTGCAATCCGTAGTTCTGATCTGTTTGAGGTCATTCACACTGACATCAGTGGTCCCTATTCGGCCATATTGTGTAAAAATTTTATTTCATCACTTTTACAGATGACTATTCCCGATATGGATACCTATACTTAATTAAAGAAAAGTCTGAATCTCTTGACAAGTTTAAGATTTTTAGGACTGAAGTTGAGAAATAGTTAGGGAAAGTTATTAAAATTGTTAGATATGATTGTAGGGGTGAGTATTATGGCAGACATGGCGATGTTGGACAGCTTAAGGGCTCGTTTGCCAAATACCTTGAGGATTCTGAAATAGTTAGTCAGTTCACTATGCCAGGAAGTCCTGAACAAAATAGAGTCACCGAAAGGCGTAACCGTACCCTTATGGACATGGTGAGGAGTATGGTTAGTAGGACAAATTTACCTAAGTTCTTATGGAGTGAAGCCTTAAAAACTGCTCTTTATATCCTTAATCGCGTACCTACCAAAGCCGCTCCTTTTACACCTTTTGAGTTATGGACCGGCCATAAACCTAGTTTAAACCATCTTAGAGTTTGGGGGTGCTCTACAGAAGTGAAGTTGTATAATCCGACTTTAAACAAGTTGGATCCCAAGACTACTCGTTGCTACTTTGTCAGCTACCTAGATCATTCGAAGGGATATAAATTCTATAATCCCTGCGGAGGTACTAGGATTGTGGAGTCACAGACAGTGAAGTTTCTGGAATTTGATGTGGCTAAAAAGAATGATTGTTCTCAGACTGTTCAAGATAGTCACATGGTTGGTATATCAGTACCTATTCTTCTACCTGCTCAGACGGATGTGGGGCATACTGTGCCATTAATTACACTTGCTGGAGTTCAGGAGCCTAATATTGATACCGTCCTCGACATTTATGTAGCCCCTGATGAGATTCCTCTTATTCAGGATGCGGTTGAGGATCCTATCATTGATGCAGTTCCAGCTGAGATTCCTCAGATTCAGGCTGAGGCAGTAGTGACACCATTACGGAGATCCACCAAGGAGAGAAAGTCAGCTATATCACCTATCTATGAGGTCTATCTGGGAGAACATGACTATGACATTGGTTGTGTGGTCGATCCAGTTACTAATTCAGGCGTTGTTTTTAGTCCTTAGTCAGATTTGTGGATAGATGCGATGTGAGATGAAATGCAATCGATGAAACATAATGATGTTTGGGAGCTTGTTGATTTACCTAAAGGTTGTAAGCCCATTGGTTGTAAATGGGTGTATAAACCAAAAGAGATTCCAAAGGAAAAGTTGAGAGGTTTAAAGCCAGACTGGTAGCCAAGGGATTCACTCAGAGAGAGGGAGTAGACTACAATGGGACTTTTTCTCCAGTCTCCTCGAAGGATTCTTTCAGGGTGATCAAGGCATTGGTAGCTCATTTTGATATGGAGCTGCATCAGATGGATGTTAAAACCGCCTTTCTCAATGGCAATCTTGATGAGGAAGTCTATATGGTTCAGCCTGAGGGTTTTACAGTAGATGATTCAGATCATCTTGTGTGTAGACTCAAGAAGTCTATCTACGGTCTCAAACAAGCTTCTAGGTAGTGGTATCTGAAGTTTGACAGTGTTGTGACTTCGTTTGGTTTTATGGAAAACAAAGTGGATCAGTGTATATATCACAAGTTCAATGGGAGCAAATTCTATTTTCTCATTTTGTATGTGGATGACATCCCGCTTGCAAGCAGTGACCTAGGGATGTTGTATAATACAAAACAACTTTTATCTAGGGAATTTGACATGAAGGACCTTGGTGAGGCATCTTTTGTTCTGGGGATTGAGATCCATAGGGATCGTTCTCGCCGTTTATTAAGTCTTTCTCAGAGGGCTTATGTTGATTGTGTTCTGGAGAGGTTCAGTATGCTGGATTGCAAACCTGGGAATGTTTCTGTTCTCAAGGGTAACAAACTGAGTTCGACACAGTGCCTAAAAAATGAAGCTAAGAGGGATGAAATGAAGAAGGTGCCTTATACTAGCGCACTTGGTAGTATCATGTATGCTCAAGTCTGTACCAGATCGGATATTACTTTTGTGATGGGATTTCTTGGTAGATATCAGTCAGATCCTAATCTTAGCCACTAGGTTGCTGCCAAGAAAGTATTGAGGTACTTGATGGGGACAAGAGATTATATGCTGACTTACAGACACGTTCCTGAACTCAAGCTAGTGGGGTATACAGACTGTGACTTTGCTGGCTGTGAGGATGATAGGAAATCCACATCAGGTTATATTTTCTTGATGGCAGGAGGGGCAGTATCATGGAAGAGTAAAAAGCAGACATTGGTGACCACTTCGACTATGCAGGCAGAGTTTGTAGCATGTTATGGGGCTGCTACTCAGGCTATTTGGCTTAGAAATCTCATAAAAGAGTTAACTATTGTAGATTTTGTGGATAGACCCATCCAGATATACTGTGATAACAGCTCTGTTGTGTTGGTTGTAAACAACAATAAAGGACTTAGAGGATTTAAACACATGGAGATCAAGTATTTGACCATAAAGGAGAGAGTAAAGGAAGGTGACATTGCAGTGGAGTATATTGGTACAGATGATATAGTTGCAGATCCCCTAACCAAAGGTCTTCGCCCTTGTGTTTTTGAGAGACATGTCATGAGCATGGGCTTAGTTGCATCATAGGAAGTGGTTAGTTAGTGGGAGCTTGTTTTATTTTGCCTCATTATAATTTAAAGTTTCTTTTCATCTGTATTTTTACCTTATGGTAAACTTTGATTTATATATATATATCAGGTGTCATTGCATGTAGTTTCTTTTAAACACATGAGTGTTTTATTTATTGACATGATGAGTATATTTCTGATTTTAAAGTCTTAAGGAATGTGTTAACCTTAAGCAAGGCTAGGGCATTAAGTTGTTAGCCTAAAAGTATGTCTTGTAACACATAAAGTATAACTCGAGTTATTTCTGATGAGACATACAGATTCATTAGAATCACAAAGTTTATTTCTCTAGTGAGCCTGTGTCACTTAAAGAAGAGAAATTTTGGACTGATAAATGGATAATACATAAGGAATCACTACATGAGTATTATCTCGTTACCACACTACCATATTGCATCCATGTTAGTAGAGTTGAGGGCTCTCGTGACCATGGAAGGCTCTGTGTCGCTTGATCATAGATGCAGTTACCACCATGATTCGGTGTCTAAAACTTTATGGGACAGGATTGATTTTCTAATACAACCTCTAGACCAATTTGTTTTTAAACAGTGCACATAAAGTTTTCCTAAAAGGTTGTTAGCCTGTGATTTGTTTTGGTCAAAATTGTTTTTAAATCCTTTTAAAAAATAAGGAATTTAATGTAAGTCCAAGTAGGAGAATGTTAAAATTTTAGTTCTAATAAAATTCCATATGGACATACGTAAATCCCTAAACTAGGCTAATTAGGGTTTTGGTCTAATAAAGTGGGGGTCATTAAGTTATATTAGAAGTCTAATATGGACTGGCTTAGTGTGGGCCAGATAGATTCTTATTGGGACTGTGATGAGTCAGACCCTATAGGGATTACTATATAAAGAGAGCTAAGTCCCCCCTCTACCCATAAGAACTTATTATTCTCAATTGCTATTGAGGAGTGCATTCTTGAAAGAGAGGGAGATATTCAGTGTCCGTCGTCCCTGCGCATTCGGTATTCTCATCAAGCCAGTTACTTTGGGAATAGAGGGGAATCACCTAGATCTTTGTTCTTTATTTTTCGCTGCAATCATCATCACTATGGATGCGAAACAAGGTTGGTGGTTCTATCCCTGTTTTCTATTATTTATTTGATTGTGTTCTTGAACGTCCTATGGAGATCCTGGCTTTTGGGATTTTGTCCCTATTCGGATCGATTTATTCTAACAGGGAACTGATATGATAAAAGGCATAATCCTTCCCTTTGACTTATCGAGGGTTTCTCTAGATAGTAAACACTTTGAGATGATGCCTAATCTAAGATTTCTCGACATTAGTTCAGCAAACTTTATGGGAAAGTTTTTGTGCCTTCCTTCCGCATTAAGATGGCTCCGGTGGATGGGCTGTCCTTGGGGTATTCTACCAACCAATTTTTATCATGACAGACTAGTTTATCTTGACCTTTCGCGGAGCCTTGTTAAACAAGCTTGGAATAACAGGCCTCAAGATGAAAATGAGGTATACTATTTGACCTTTTCTTTTCTCATTTAATTATTAATTTTTATGGAAAGTGTTGTAATATTATCTTTTTGTTTGCTAGCGGTTCCAAAATTTGAAAGTTCTTGATCTTAGTGAGTGTCGATATCTATTCAAGTCCCCAGACTTTTCATGGTTTCCTTACTTGGAGCAATTAGATCTTGGAAACTGTGATTCCTTGGATAAATTAGACGAGTCCATTGGGCAGTTGAGTTGGCTCAAAAATCTTATTCTTAAGAACTGTCGGCAAATAAAAGAGTTGCCTATGTCCATTGGTGATCTAAAATCTTTGGTTGAGCTCCAATTGAGTGCTTCAGGAATTAAGAAATTGCCCGATCATGTTGGACTATTAGAGAAGCTTGAGGTACTAGATGCTAAGGATTGCCATCAACTAGTGTAGCTACCAAGATCAATGGGGAGAATGAGATGTTTGCGTATCATTAACCTGAGAGAAACTCGTGTTGCAACATTTCCTGATGATTTTTCAATCCTCTCGAATTTAGTGGAGTTGAAAATTTCTCAAAGTTGGATGATAACTACACACGTACTTTAGCACGAATTTTTTCGCAATCCAAAGATTTCTTTAATATTCCTGGGGAGTTGGCATTACCTCCCAGAACTTCCCTCAAGTTTAGTTGAACTTCATTGTGAAGAATGTTATTCATTGGTACGACTACCGGATTTGTCAAGGCTTAAAAATTTGAAGACATTATGTCTTGAGGGTTGCATAAAGCTAGGGGAGATTAGTGGCCTAAATGGAACAGAATCCTTGGAAGAATTGGGTGCACGAAGATGCTTTAACTCAACACGTCCCCGAAGGAAGATATATGGCCAGGTACTTTCACCATCTTGTTTTCCCCTACACTAATTGGTAATGAATAGAAACTGCCAATTAATTTATTGCTTTGGTTATTGACAGCTCCTTTCTTTCCTTCTCTGATTTTCAGGGAACACTGTTACCCAACAGGTTACTGAGATCTAGATATTCCTTCACTACTGATGACCGGATCTATAATAGGGAATCAATTCTGTGCATTGTTTTGGAAGTCTTCTCAGAAACCACCCTCTATTTACATATTTCAGATTCTATCTACCAAAAAGGTAAAACAACCTGCTGTTTTCATACACTAAGAATTGAGGATGTTGAGGTTTCTGCTGATCGAGATATAATCTACATTCACCATTTCAATGGCTTTGATTGGTTTGGGATTCCGTTGCAAGGAAAAGATGGTATTGAGATTTTAGATATTAGTACACATGGCTCTATAGTGAAATACTGGGAGATCTTTTTCAAGAACAAAGAATATTCTAGTGCCATGATGGTTGCAGAATTCTTCAATTGGTCATATGTCAATGATAACAATGGAGTACATTTTCATATACAGAGCTTAACAAGTTTCTCACGACCTGAGGTTGAAGGATCAAATTCTGTTTCTATAGAATTAGAGGAGGAAGAGGGAGTGTTGAATAGGGCTAGTGACTGTAAAGGAGCTTTTGTTGATGGGTCCAACCAGCAAGCACTAGACCAACCATCACATGTTCAGGAAAAGGGTATCCCTTCGGAAATACCAGAGAAGAATTACCAACAGTAGATTTCTTGAGTCGTTTAAGATTCAACTCTGTTTCGGATGTATTGGAGGAAGAGGAAGAGATGTTGAGGCCCAGCAAGAGAGCTCGTCTTTTTGACGACAATGATGAGGCAGCAGGACCTTCTCTTAGATTGACTTTTAACACTCTTTGTCACAGTTAAAGCTGTTTGGGATCGTTTCTGCAACTGTTTCACTACAAAGTTTGTATAATGAGGCTCTTTTCTCTTCTACCTAGTAGGCTAGTAGTCCCTCTTTGTATAGCCTTAATTAGGTCAATTTTCTCAGCTAACAGTGGTTATACTGGTTTTATTTTTCTAGTGATAATTAAAGGTGGGGGCATTAAGATGGTAGTAGAAATTCGCAAAGCTTTGAGTTGAAATGCATTGAGTTGAAACTTACCAAAGGATAATTAAATAATCATTTTTCTAAAGGCTTAAATATTGCGGTACACCCTTAAAAATAAGTTGGGAGAGCGTTCCTATAGTTATAACCGTAGATTTAACCCCATTGACTATCTGCCGTTGAATTGCTTTAGTCTTACTTTACCTGAAACAGACTAGGACGGTGATTTCTCTCCCCCTCCTCGCCTTTGCATGGCCGTTGCATCCTTTCCTCCCCCTCCTTCACTTATGTACTCTCTCTCCCCCTCCTGGCCCCTGCATCCCTCTCCCATCTTTCTCTCTCTCCTCCCCTTCCCTCTACATCCCCTCGTAGCTCCAATTCTCTGTGTCTCTCTCCCGCCGTTCTGTACCAAAAATCAATTATAAGTCCAATGGTAAATCCATCACCAAAAACCGAAAAAACGGAGAAATCCATCTCTAATCTCCTTCAGAGAAAGTCCGAGGGAGGAAACAAACAGAAACCCACATTTTCTTGATCTGCAATGTGTATCACTTATCGTCTCCTAACAAAATTGAAACCGTACAAAAACTACGTTCACGCTCAACCTTGCACCCTATCTCTCTCGTCCTAGCTTTTACATCCCCCTCCCTGCCTCCCCTCTGCATCTTCGTCGAGCACGGGCACCCAAACAAGATGAGTTGCAGCCAAAGCCCTAACCACCTCTCTACATTTTTTTCTATTTTGGATAACCGTACCAATCGGTGACTGCGGCAATGGATGGTTTTGATTAGTTTAATGTCAGATCTACGGTTATAATAAATAAACGCATGAACAAGCTCACAGAACGTTCCGCTACCACCCACCCTTTTCTGAATATTTTATGATAAATATATACTCATACCCCACTAATGATCTAATGTTAAGCACAAGAAAATTTTATAAAATGAGTTAAGTAATTATATTCATTTACCATTTTATTTTGTAAACCCTGCTTTAATTTTTCTTTGAAAAGTAGTTTATTTTTATAAAAGTATGATGGTACAAAAGAAGCCACGAAAACCAAAAATGACAAAAAATCTTAAATTAAAAACTTGGTGCTGTATTTCACTATTTTCAATTTAACACAATCTTTGAACAAAAAAACACATTTTTCTGGTGCAACCTAAGCCCACCACTTCACACCACCCTCCCCGTCTTCCTCTCACTCTGTTCCTTTCCTGACTCCCACCCCCTGGTTTCCCGCAACCCCTTTTTTTGTTTTTTTTGCGTTTAAATTTAATTTTAAATTTGTTAAAATAATTTTGTTGGTTGGTCTGAGAATTTCGAACGCCTTCCGATTCTCTCACTCGCTTTCAAGACCCATTTTGCAGCTCGGCCGGTCCTGAGTTGTAAGTTTACATCTCTATAGGCATCTCTTTATTATTTTTTTCTTTTTTCCACTATTTCTTTTTGCCCGTAAAATGTGCATTTTTTGCTGAGTTTATTTTTTGATCTGCTGATTGGAGGATTTTTGTAGTTTTCACTATTTTTCATTTTTATTACTGTTCTTTTCATTTGAATAAGGTTGGACTCTGTAATTGGCTATTGATGTTTTAATTTTGGTTGGGTTTGATACAGGGCGCTTTCACTATCTGGGTTTTGTAATTTGCAGTTTGATTTTGTCGTGTGTTGTAGCCATTTTTTTTCCTAATTTTTTTGGAGGATGAGATTTGGTAACATTGTATCGCTTTCGATTGATTTTCACTCTTGAACAATAGAAGGGTTTTGTTTCTATCTTTGACGTAATTTTATTAAATCTGATTTGGGTTTAAGTTGTTGGGTTGTGGGGAAGCAGGGGGTGGGGGTTAGGGGAATGGAACAGGAGGGTGGAGCGAAGTGGTGGGGGTTGGGTTAGAAGGAGGAGGAGGGGGGGGGGGTGGTGGGGGGTGGGGGACTGATGTGGGTACCGTTAGTTTTAAAATTAAAATTAACTATTTACAACGGTAAAATTAAAAAAAGATTTAAAAAAAAAAATTTTGAGTAATCTGGATTAATTGAAATCCGATTTAGGTTTAGATACCCCAATCGTAATATATGAAACATCAGGTATTTAAGCTACAATTTGTCATACGTTAGATGCCCTAAGTGCGCATCTGCAAAGCTATATTTTTTTATTATTTTTCTCTTATATCCTAATTTTGTGAATCTCATATAAATGATATTTTTTGTCTAAACAACCACAAGTAGTATGAAACAAGGTTGGGCTACACCACAAGGCCAAACTGGGAAAATCTTGTTATAATCAGAGTTGGTGAAAAAAAAATGTTATAAGTTTATAACACTGATGAGGCATAAAACACCCCACCTATCGGAGGCTGCCACGTGGTCGACCCGACCTCAGTCCGATAACCGAGTTGGGCCGAGGAGAAGATTGGGCCGACCCCATCTCCGATAAGTCACCTGACAAAGCCAGATTTAAGCGAGCTAGCCGGTGGCTGAGGCCGAGCTCATACGGGTCAGCCATAGACTCCTAGCTGAGCTCATGGCCGAGACCAACCTCTCGGGCCGACCCCGTCTGCCGACCCCCTGGGCCGACCTCCGAGGCCGAGCCCTCCTCCATTGAAGCTCCCATACCACCCCACCGCGATCTCCGGGCCACGTCAGCACATCCCGAGAATCACGGGATAAGGATCGAGCCACGATCCCAACGTAACACGGAATCGCACTCTACATGGACTCTTACCTTAATAAGAGTCCGACCCCAAAAATAACTCTGCACTCCGCTCTACGCGAGAGAACCTTCCGAAAGAAGGACTCCTACCATACTAGAACTCTTCCAACCGTCTCATCTCCTCCTCACTCTATAAATACCCAGGTATGGAGCACCATTCCTCATCTTGCTTTTTACTACGCAGTTACGCTGTCGCGTTGGAGACCTGACTTGAGCATCGGAGAGTCCTAGGCCGGAGCCACACCGGCCCTCTTGTGCTCATTGCTTGGTTTTTGCAGGCTCATCCACGGGCGAACCAAGTACCGAAGGTTTTCACATGCAACAGATTTGGCGGCTCGACTCGGCTCGGCTCTACGCCGGCCACCATTTTGCTGCAAGTTTCTCTCCGCACGTATCGGAGCTGGAGGGGGCGTGGCCCGTGGTTGGCCCATCAGCCCGCCTCGGGCCATCTGGTTCATGAAGGTGCGCAGCATCTCGTTGGTGTGGAGCATCTGCAGCTGCAAATCCATAACCTGTCGATTATTTGCCGGGGCTTCGGGGTCCAAACTCTCTGGCAAGGGTGGCAGTGCTGGTAGGCCATTCCCGTCCAAGCTTGGCTAGGCCTGTACCCGGCTAGCCACGACCGTGGTTAGCACACCTCCCCCATTCCCACTCTCTGGTGGGGGAATGGTGCCCGTGATGGGCTGCGCACCACCTGCCCTAGGGGGTCTTCTGTTTATCCCCTGCCGAGAGGCTTCGGGGGGCGGTGATCGCCTCGTCTGCATAACGGGTTGCGGCTCCTCCGTGCGGGAAGTCGAGCCCGAGATCTGATTTCCGAACTCGAGCACTTTGAGATGACTCGAATACCGAGAAAAGAGAATGCCGCGGCTGACTCCTTGTCCAGGTTGGCCGAGGCCGACCTCCAATATCTGAGCCGGTCAGTATACATAGAAATATTGGAGAAGCCCTCCTTACAAGAAGAAAGCGTAAAGCACATTGAAGAGGAAGGGCCGACCTGGTTGGACCCCATCGTCAACTACTTGGAGAATAACCTGCTCCCGGGGAACCGAGACGAAGCAAGGAAGGTCAAGATCCGAGCTTCCAAGTACTCGTTGATCGACGGAGTGCTCTACAAAAGAGCAATCTCGGCCCCTCTTCTCCGATGCCTGGGACCAAAGGGGGCCGAGTATGCATTGGCCGAGGTGCATGAGGGAATATGCGGGAGTCACATGGGTGGCCGAGCTCTTGCATACAAGATACTTCGGCAAGGATTCTATTGGCCAAGAATGCAAGAAGAGGCCATGAGATACGTGAAGACGTACGAGAAGTGTTAAATCCGTGCCCAAAATCCAGTTTAAAACTCGGTCTGACCACCGGTCTGGTTTGAACCTTTTATGTAGAACCGGGAGCGGAGTACGCTTGTGAACTGTTGACCATGATACTCAAGCCATCCCACAAGATTGTTGACCGTGACTCTGGAGAAGTCATCGAGGATAGGTACATCGACAGAGGTAGGGGAAAGTTTGTCTTCGAGGGTGCATTCCTAGCATTTCCTTATTTCGAGGATCCGCCCGGCCCTCGCCCGGTGTACCCGTTCCCACTTACAGATGATTGGGAGTAAGTTAATATCCTAATAACTCATGAGTATAAATACTAGAATGGGCTTAGGACCTGATGTTCATTCTAATCATATTATGGGCCTAGTAGTATAATGGGCCCAATAACTTAAAATTGACCTAAAGACCTAAGACAACCAAACATGACTTAAGACTAAAGTGAGGTAAATAGGGGTCAATCCACTATTCACCTCACAATATAAAACCTAAATCGTGGAGAGGAAAGGAGAGAAGGAAAGAAAGAAGAAGAAGAAAAAGAAGAAGAAAAAGAAGAAGAAGAAGAAGGAAGAAGGAACGAAAGAAGAAGAAGAAGAAGGAAGAGAGGTGGAACCCAAGCTTGCTCTCCTACATTGGTGAGCATTCTCTCTCTCTCTCTCTCTCTCTCTCTCTCTCTCTCTCACCTCCTAATTTATAGACCTAGGGTTTGGACTTATGAGCCATGAGTGCTTCATCTACCCTAATGGAAAGGCCATTAATGGCTAATCTTTGAAGCTTAGTTATAAAGACACCTAATCCTACCTTGAACCCCCTTTCACCCTTTCTCCATTTATGAACCCTAAGTTGGGGATTCACCTCCATTTATGGGTTTCACCAACCCTCATGGAAGACCATAGAGGTGTGGTTTGTGGGTTGTTAAATAACATTGATTAAAGACCCTTTCAAAACCCCAATACCCAAACCCATGAGTTTCCTTTCCATATGTATTTAATGGAGGAAAACCTAATCGATCATGGGGTTTACAAACCCATGTTGGGTGTGTGCTATGGCACCTTGGTTGGGGTTGTTCTCATGGCCAAAGAGACCCCTAAAAACCCCTAAGAATACCCCATTTTAGCCCAAGACTTTGGGGCTGCAAAACCATTCTCGGAATGGCATGAGCAGTAAGAGCGGCACATGGACGAGGCACATGCAAGTGCCGTCCACGAGAAACTAGATCTACCGGTGGGAAGTCGAGAGGGACGAGGCACATGGACAGGCACATGCAAGTGCGGTCCACGAGAAAGATCTACCGGTGTGAGGTCAGAGAGAGGACAGGCACATGGACGAGGCACATGCAAGTGCCGGTCCACGAGAACCTAGATCTGCCGGTGGGAAAGTCAGAGAGGGACAGGCACATGGGCGAGCACATGGGCGAGGCACATGATATAGCCTTCTTTGTATGTGCGGTCCCCTATTTTAGCCTTGTTTGATAACTTATGGGGCCCAACTCTTCTAGCCCGAGGCACTAATCTCTCCCCACGTTGTACACTCTCTTTAGGTTGGTGACCCGGCTCGGGCGTATTAGTACGTGGGGACAGTGTACTTGGCATCGACGCCGATTTGAAGAGCTCGTCTGCGATTGGTGAGAATCAAGGTGAGTGAGTTAAGCAAGCGTCTTAATTTATGGAATGTTTGTGTGTCGTGTCTTGCGAATGTCATTCATGCATGTGTGCTATAATATATAATTATTAGTAAGATATAGGGCGATATAAATGTTTAGATGTTGATAGGACTTTACATTCTTGTCTTGCGATATTATTTATTTTCTTGCACTATGGTGCGAATGGTGTTGGATTTAGTTATGGGACTCGGGTGCGGTTGGTGCTTGGACACGAGGATTCCATAATATGGACTCACTCATGGCATGTAGATCTAGGGCGGAGCGGGATCAAGTGCCGGTGGGTCTTGGGCTTGAGATTGCCGTACTTGAAATTGCATTAGAGTTGTCCATTGCATTAGGTGGAAACGGGATGGTGACCGATCGCCTTCGGTATTCACATCTCGTACTTGTATACGTGCGTATGGGCTAGAGGGCGAGAGGATAGCCGGCCGGCCGTATTTCGGTATCTATGGACTCGGCCTCGGCCTATGCACATGCGTGCCTCACTCATACAATAGGTGAATCTGGCTAGGATAAATGTTTACCCAGTACTATGACCCTTACCGACGGGGGTTAGGTGTCGGTCAAATCCGTGGGTTCGCCGTTATTCGGGTATACCCACCGGGAAGTTCGGGCGCCAACGTATTTTGGGCGAACGCCGGGGCGGGATTTGACTCGGGGTTTGCGTATATCTCTTGGTGGAGACCGTCAGCGAGGCTTCAGTAGCGACTCGGGTTTGTCATCGCCGGTATACCATCCGTTTATGGTACCGATGTCGGGGATGCTACCTAAGGTGTTGCTATAGTACTATACGACTTAGTTGTGTGTTAGGTGGATAACAATAAAACTATACATCATCATTCATTCATGTAGCATGATTGTAAATTGTATGTGATGTACGGTCTACCTTGGTGGTATGGGACACCTTGGTATCCGTCCATCATGTATGGTTTGCGATCAACCCCATTCATTATTATTATTGTGTATGCTTGTGTGGCTTAGCCACTCATTGGGCTCGATTGGAGCTCACTCCTCGAGAAAACATATTTTTAGTTGATGCGGTACATTCGAGCATGACGGCACGGAGTTCAAGACTCTGATGAAGGTCATGAAGAGTGGTGGACTTCGGAGTATGAGGATCATGGACCGGAGTGCTCTTTGTGAATGTGTTCCACGAGGAAGCAGTGATTCTTGGTGGTGGCCATCTTTTGTTACACTTTGATAAACTATTTTCTGATTCAAAGGTGTATTCTTTTATTCCTTTCTTGATAAGTGTATTTATTATACGGTGATAATACATAGATCTGATTAGAACCCATTGATATGAAGGGGTAAATTTGAATAGACAATATTTTATATGCTATCACCTAGCTTACGCTAACTCGATGTTATTAATATTAATCCTTTCCTTTTACCTATTATTTGTCGTTGTGAATGAGTTAGTCTTGGGTGCTGCATCGGTGATTATGGTGGTTAGAGAGGCGTATTAGTACGCTCTAGTTGCATTCCCGTGGTTCGGGATGGGGGTGTGACGACTTGGTATCGGGCGCGATGCTCTACCTCCTGGACTAACTCGGTGTTCACACGACCCGATTTACTCTAAATTAGGGTTAAATATTAAAAACCTTATCCACAAACAAGAATTGATAGAACAAGGAGAATATATAAATTTCTTGATAGAACATAAACCAGTTTAGAAATGAAGAAATGATGAGAAACTACATACTAAACCCTAGGAGTAAAAAATAAAAATAAAAATAAAAAAATAAAAAAAGGATATACACTTAAGTTTATGAGGGTAAAGTCATGAACAATGATGTAAAATATAATGATAATTGGGATTAGCCTAACCATAAAGAGCTATTGTATATATTAGGAAAATTTATACATCATAGGATTGTTGTTGCATAATACGACTTCAAGATACACCAATACCAATCAAGAAGCTGGGGCTCTTGGTCTACCAAAAAAAAAATGTTGTGGTTAGGCACATTACGAATAACATTTTGAATAGAGAATCATACCATAAGCAAGTGTAGGAGCGGGAAGAAGCTTACACATTGAGATGGATTAGCAAATAGCTAATTTATACAAAAGAAAAGCTCACACGAGCCTTTTCACAAACACCTCAAACCCATCACCTAGGCATTCGTTGCTACAAGCTGCAACAAGCGGGGGCATATGTCCAAGACTTGCTCGTACGTAAGCCGTGTATGTGTCAAACCTGAGGCCATCGGTCCCATGCAATCCCAGTGTATTTAACATGCTGCGAGATGAGGCGAGTCATCATCGGCGTGATGGCAAGTACCTTACCTAACTCACTAACGCTTAGCATTCATTATTTTTCTTACATTGTTAGCATGACAATAAGGTAAATTTCATTGCATCGGTACCTTATGTCTATACCTATCACTGTGCATGTATTATTGATTTTAGAGTTGACGACTCAATTTAGTCACCCACGAGTTGTTAGTTGTAATTCCAACTTGCGTAAGCTAGCTGTCGGTGAGAGACTCTTCGCAGGACTTGTTACGTAGGCTAATGATTAGGTGGAAATTATCTTTCATTTTTCTCGTGGCCTCAGTGACTGGCCCGGGCTTTCTTTGGGAACCACCTAGAAATTTTGAGTATTGGTCCTAAGTACCCTTGGGTAAGCCTATGGCCCTACATGTCTCTCAGGAGAGCCATTTTTAGGACTTGTTGGTAAATCTACAGGGAATCTTTGGGATTGGCTTGGTGTATGGGCACTGGTACGTTCGGGGACCTTGTCGATAGGAAACCCCAGAATTGTGTCTAGATTCTGAAGGGACGGTGAAAAAATATATATATATAGGCACGTAGTTAAATCTCGATATGTCTATACACCCACGAACCGATGGATATCTAGAAAGGATAATTTAGGACGGATGCTAGGAGGTATGGATTATATCATGTAGTTGGAAGAGAATGATAGATCTAGCAATTTAAGTTGATGAGCAGTACTATATCGGGTGTTAGTGTAGCCAAGTGCGATCAAGAACAAAAGGAATTGGGCCGAATGATTCGATAAAACTTTGCTCAACAATAGATATGAGTGGAGTAATGGGTCCCTGAATGTCCCCTCCGTTATTGGGAGTGAACAGTAGGGATTCCATCAATATTCCAATTCATTCTAAAGCTGAGTTAGGTATTGGAGGATCGAAAGTGAAAGTCCTCATAGAAAAAGCCAGGTAAGCAAAGTGGTACAGTCTTGTGTCATTCAACCCAAAATTTTAGGAGTACAGATATTGGACGAAGTATATGGAAATAGTTGCATCTCTCTATTTCTAGAAGTATAAGCTCAAAGTTTGATTTTCACTGGGTCCTTATATACACTAGACTTTATATTAACTAAACCGGAATTGATTTATACCATTATGTAAGGTGGATACTATTAGAGGACAAATCAATACAACTTAGTTTAAGCTAAATAACTAAGCAGTCCCGGAGCGGAAGTTGAGCATAGTTTTAACCCCTCTATCCGGCACTATCCAATACCATTTAAGCAAAGCCAGTGTGGTGGCAGATGCACTTAGTAGGAAATCACAAACCCTTCCTTGCCAGCTCTAACAGTCAATGAGAGGCTTATAGAGGAAGCCAGAAGAATGGGGCTGGAAGTGTTGATTGATGATGCTACTATGTTATTTGCCGCTCTGACGTACAACCCTCATTGGCGGAGAAGATTAAGGAAGTCCAACATACCGATGCGGAGTTCGAGAAATTGATAGATGACATTCGGGAAGAGATACGGGAGGAATCAGATTTTACCTTATACGGAAATAACATCCTTCGGTTCGGGGATAGGTTATGTGTACCCAATGGTGAGCGAGTTAAGGTGGCATGGAGAGGCAATGACCATATGAACTATTGTAATCACTTCCTATTCCCGAGCGAGTGGAAATACATCATTATGGATTTTGTCACTAAATTGCCGGTATAGCTAAATGTATTGAAATTGTTTGGGTCATTGTTGACCGGCTTAGCAAGTTAGCACATTTATCCTAATAAAGGAGATCTATCCAATGGACAAGTTGAATAAGCTATACATGGATAATGTGACTCACTTACATGGAGATCCAGTGGATATCATTTCTAATCGTGATCCGAGTTTGCATTGAAGTCTGTGGCGGTTTGAGAAGGCTATGGGTACCTTTGCTGAATTTTAGCACGGTTCTCCATCCACAAACTAATGGTAAGTCGAGAGAGGACTATTCGGACCCTAGAGGGCGTGCTCGGGGCTTGTGTCATTGATATGAAGGGGTAGTCGGGATGAGCACATCTCACTCGTAGTGTTTGTTTACAACAACGGCTACCAAACTACTATAGGTATGACACCGTTCAAAGCACGAGTACAATAGAAATTTCCGAACACCACTATATTGGGAGGAAGCTGATTAGCAAAGAATATTAGGGTCTGAATTGATACAAGCCACTTGTGGAAAAGTAGATTTGATAAGGGACCGAATCATGGCGGCTTAATCTAAATGGAAGAGCTATGCCGATTATGTTTTCTTGCAAGTATCGCCAACTAAGGGAGTAATTTGCTTCGACAAAGAGGGCAAAGGTGTTAATGTATTTTACGTAATGACGTGAGAAAGTACACCCCTACATTGATATTGTCAAGACTAAAAAGCCACATCGACTTGTCATGGTGACACATAAAGAGCTACGAAGAGAACTTTGATTATAAGGACGCAATCCTCACAATCAGTGTAACTTTTGATAAAGTTCGGTGGGGCAATCTCATTGATTAAAGGGGCATCTCGTTAATGAGAAGGTGAAGTGCGATCGAAGTATCCTCACCTATCGAGATACCTAGGTACGTCTCAATTTCGAGGACGAAATTCTTATAAGGTGGGGAGGATGTTAAATCCGTGCCCAAAATCCGATTTAAAACTCGGTCGACCACCGAGTCTGGTTTGAACCTTTTATGTAGAACCAGGAGCGGAGTGCGCTTGTGAAGCTGTTGACCATGATACTCAAGCCATCCCACAAGATTGTTGGCCGTGACTCGGAGAAGTCATCGAGGATAGGTACATCGGCGAGGTAGGGGAAAGTTTGTCTTCGAGGTGCATTCCTAGCATTTCCTTATTTCGAGGATCGCTGGCCCTCGCCGGTGTACCGTTCCCACTTACGAGATGATTGGGAGTAAGTTAATATCCTAATAACTCATGAGTATAAATACTAGAATGGGCTTAGGACCTGATGTTCATTCTAATCATATTATGGGCCTAGTAGTATAATGGGCCCAATAACTAAAATTGACCTAAAGACCTAAGACAACCAAACATGACTTAAGACTAAAGTGAGGTAAATAGGGGTCAATCCACTATTCACCTCACAATATAAAACCTAAATCGTGGAGAGGAAAGGAGAGAAGGAAAGAAAGAAGAAGAAGAAAAAGAAGAAGAAAAAGAAGAAGAAGAAGAAGGAAGAAGGAACGAAAGAAGAAGAAGAAGAAGGAAGAGAGGTGGAACCCAAGCTTGCTCTCCTACATTGGTGAGCATTCTCTCTCTCTCTCTCTCTCTCTCTCTCTCTCTCTCTCTCACCTCCTAATTTATAGACCTAGGGTTTGGACTTATGAGCCATGAGTGCTTCATCTACCCTAATGGAAAGGCCATTAATGGCTAATCTTTGAAGCTTAGTTATAAAGACACCTAATCCTACCTTGAACCCCCTTTCACCCTTTCTCCATTTATGAACCCTAAGTTGGGGATTCACCTCCATTTATGGGTTTCACCAACCCTCATGGAAGACCATAGAGGTGTGGTTTGTGGGTTGTTAAATAACATTGATTAAAGACCCTTTCAAAACCCCAATACCCAAACCCATGAGTTTCCTTTCCATATGTATTTAATGGAGGAAAACCTAATCGATCATGGGGTTTACAAACCCATGTTGGGTGTGTGCTATGGCACCTTGGTTGGGGTTGTTCTCATGGCCAAAGAGACCCCTAAAAACCCCTAAGAATACCCCATTTTAGCCCAAGACTTTGGGGCTGCAAAACCATTCTCGGAATGGCATGAGCGATAAGGCGGCACATGGACAGGCACATGCAAGTGCCGGTCCACGAGAAACTAGATCTGCCGGTGGGAAGTCGAGAGGGACAGGCACATGGACGAGGCACATGCAAGTGCCGAGTCCACGAGAAAGATCTACGGTGTGGTCAGAGGGGAGGCACATGGACCAGGCACATGCAAGTGCCGGTCCACGAGAACCTAGATCTGCCGGTGGGAAAGTCAGAGGGACAGGCACATGGGACAGGCACATGGACGAGGCACATGATATAGCCTTCTTTGTATGTGCGGTCCCCTATTTTAGCCTTGTTTGATAACTTATGGGGCCCAACTCTTCTAGCCCTGAGGCACTAATCTCTCCCCACGTTGTACACTCTCTTTAGGTTGGCGACCGGCTCGGGCGTATTAGTACGTGGGGCGGTGTACTTGGCATCGACGCCGATTTGAAGAGCTCCGTGCGACGATTGGTGAGAATCAAGGTGAGTGAGTTAAGCAAACGTCTTAATTTATGGAATGTTTGTGTGTCGTGTCTTGCGAATGTCATTCATGCATGTGTGCTATAATATATAATTATTAGTAAGATATAGGACGATATAAATGTTTAGATGTTGATAGGACTTTACATTCTTGTCTTGCGATATTATTTATTTCTTGCACTATGGTGCGAATGGTGTTGGATTTAGTTATGGGACTCGGGTGCCGGTTGGTGCTTGGACACTGAGGATTCCATAATATGGACTCACTCATGGCATGTAGATCTAGGGCTTCGGAGCGGGATCCAAGTGCCGGTGGGTCTTGGGCTTGAGATTGCCGTACTTGAAATTGCATTAGAGTTGTCCATTGCATTAGGTGGAAACGGGATGGTGACCGATCCGGCGCCTTCGGTATTCACATCTCGTACTTGTATACGTGCGTATGGGCTAGAGGGGCGAGAGGATAGCCGGCCGACCGTATTCGGTATCTATGGACTCGGCCTCGGCCTATGCACATGCGTACCTCACTCATACAATAGGTGAATCTGGCTAGGATAAATGTTTACCCAGTACTATGACCCTTGCAGAGCGGGGGTTAGGTGTCGGTCAAATCCGTGGGTTCCGGCCGTTATTCGGGTATACCCACCGGGAAGTTCGGGCGCCAAGCCGTATTTTGGGCGAACGCCGGGACGGGATTTGACTCGGGGGTTTGCGTATATCTCTTGGTGGAGACCGATACGCGAGGCTTCGGTAGCGACTCGGGTTTGTCATCGCGGTATACCATCCGTTTATGGTACCGATGTCGGGGATGCTACCTAAGGTGTTGCTATAGTACTATACGACTTAGTTGTGTGTTAGGTGGATAACAATAAAACTATACATCATCATTCATTCATGTAGCATGATTGTAAATTGTATGTGATGTACGGTCTACCTTGGTGGTATGGGACACCTTGGTATCCGTCCATCATGTATGGTTTGCGATCAACCCCATTCATTATTATTATTGTGTATGCTTGTGTGGCTTAGCCACTCATTGGGCTCGATTGGAGCTCACTCCTCGAGAAAACATATTTTTAGTTGATGCGGTACATTCGAGCATGACGGCACGGAGTTCAAGACTCTGATGAAGGTCATGAAGAGTGGTGGACTTCGGAGTATGAGGATCATGGACCGGAGTGCTACTGTGAGATGTGTTCCACGAGGGAACAGTGATTCTTGGCTGGTGGCCATCTTTTGTTACACTTTGATAAACTATTTTTTTGATTCAAAGGTGTATTCTTTTATTCCTTTCTTGATAAGTGTATTTATTATACAGTGATAATACATAGATCCTGATTAGAACCCATTGATATGAAGGGGTAAATTTGAATAGACAATATTTTATATGCTATCACCTAGCTTCTGCTAACTCTGATGTTATTAATATTAATCCTTTCCTTTTACCTATTATTTGTCGTTGTGAATGAGTTAGTCTTGGGTACTGCATCAGTGATTATGGTGGTTAGAGAGCGTATTGGTACGCTCTAGTTGCATTCCCCGTGGTTCAGGGATGGGGGTGTGACAAGAAGTGCCAATTGTTCGCGCCAATCCCAAGCCGACCAGCAACAAAGTTGACCTCAATGCTGAGCCCAATCCCATTCGCTATGTGGGGAATGGACATTCTCGGAGATTTCACCCCGGCATCGGGAAACAGAAAGTACGTGGTAGTAGCGATCGATTACTTCACCAAGTGGGTCGAGGCCGAGCCCCTTGCCACCATCACTGAGAAGAACATGGAGAAATTCTTCCGAGATAAGGTCATCTACCGGTTCGGGCTACCGAAAGTTCTCATCACTGATAATGGCACGCAATTCAACAACCCGACCTTCCGGGAGTTCTGCGAACACTTCTATATTGACTTCCGACCCATCTCACTAGCTCATCCTCAAGCAAATGGACAAGTAGAAGTGTCCAACCGAACATTACTCGCCAGCATTAAGAGAAGGTTAGATGAAGCCAAAGGGAGATGGGTGGAAGAACTCCCAAGTGTCCTATGGGCATATCGGACGACAGTAAGAACTCCAACTGGGGAGAGTCCATTTCGCCTCGCTTATGGGACCGAAGCCCTCGCCCAGTTGGAAGTTATGGCCTCATCGTACCGAGTGCTCAACTTCGATGAGAAGACCTATGAAGACGGGCTGAGAGCCAACCTTGACTTCCTCGATGAAGTCTGAGAAAATGCCCTACTCCGGAACGCGGCGTACTAACAGAAGACGGCAAAGTACTATGACTCAAAGGTAAAAGAGCGGCACTTCCGTCAAGGGGACCTTGTTCTCAGAAAACTCAGCGCATCTCAGCCGAGGCAGCAAGGAAAGTTAGCACCAAATTGGGAAGGCCCGTACATAGTCTCCAAGCAAATTCGCCCTGGCACGTATCGCTTGCAGACTCCGGGGGGCAAGAAGGTACCGAGACCTTGGAACTCGGAAATTTTGAAGAAGTTTTTTCAATAACTGAGCATGCTTGTATTCGGCTTCAGTTCCGACATTTGATTCAATAAAGTCTTTCTCCACCACTTAACGTATTTGCAAGCTCCTAAGTCAAAGTCGTGGTCGGCAGCCAAGTCAAAGACCGACCCTCATAGGTCGGCAACCAAGTCGTAAGACCGGTCCTCATAGACCTGGCCGACCTCAAAGACCGACCCTCATAGGTCGGCAGCCAAGCCAAGTCGTAAGACCGGTCCTCATAGACCTGGCCAACCTCTCAAGAACAGACATCCCCCTTCGGCCGAGCCTAACAAAGTTCAAAACTAAGCTAAGGCATTACGCTCGGCCAGGAAGGATGCTCGGCCACGCGTCCGCTTATATGATAGCCTCTCCAATCAAACTGAAGGGAACGGCGAATTAACCAACCAAGGCGAGGATCACATTGACCTCGGGCATGGCATGGCCGAGCCGCCGACCACATGAGGCATGGGTAAAAAAGAGACAAGTTCCTAAGCTCGGCTAGCGAAACGACTTGGCAGTTTGGCCACAAATAGAACAGAATACACAAGGAAAAGAAGGCTAAGGGCGCCGAGTTAAAATACTCAGATAAATTCTGGCAAAAATAAATTGTTTCATTCATTATAAGGCGACTGATCAGCACGGTTACAAAATGGGCAGTCCAGCCCCAAAAAAAAAATTAAAAAAATAAAAAAAAAATTACATCTCGGTCTCCTCAGCGTTGGACTTGGAGGCGACCTCGAAAGTGTCCACGGCGGTAGGCTCGGCAGGAAGGTCTTGTGGTCCAGCTTCTATAGGGAAGACGTCGGCCGGAGCAGGTTCCTCGAAGGGCAGAGCCTGGGTGACCTCGGCTCCCTCCTCATCTCCCAACTCCCCGGCAAAGGTAGTCGCATCATCATCAAAACGGGAGAGATTGAGAGCAGGGTACGCCGCCTTGATCTCGGCCAAAAGCTCAGCTCGGCCTGCCTCGAAACCTTCGGCGTAGGGAGGCTTCCTAATCTCATGGCACACATCAGCGTACTCCTCCGATTGAAGATAGTCGTTGACCACCTCGTTCTGAGCTGTAGCCAGATCTTCTTTGGCCTTATCCTTCACCTCGGCAAGCTGAGCCTGCAGAGCCCGAACCTTCTCTCTCTGCCTAACCACCTCGGCCTGAGAGCTCTCCACTTCAGCCTCAGCAGCAGTGAGCTTCTCTTGGGTCTCTCGACGCCTCTGAACGGCATCCTGGGCATCCTGATAAGCCTTCTTGCACTAGACGTCCAAGGAATAGTTCTCGGTCAGGAGCCGCTCAAAGCGGAGCATAGTCTCCACTGCCTTGGTGAAGCCCTACAAAAAAGCACGAGAACAAAAATCAAGACAAACTACACAAATCATATCTAATCACAAAAGCCGACAAGGAAACTTACCATGTTGAAATCTTGAAATAGAGTGGAGAGGAGCTCGGGGTCAGACAGCGCCTCGAGCTTCTCCTTGTCGGCTGGAAGCCGACCTGCATCAAGCCATTCTTTGGCATGAGTGGCCGACGTCAAAGCCGAGTCCCCTGGGAAGAGATGCCAGGTCGGCCTCACAGGAACGTTGTTGGCTGAGGCCCTCCCCAAGATGTATCGGGAGATGTTGGTGGGAGAAGCCACGGGCGGAAGGCCACCACTCGTCAAATTGACCGAGAGCTTCTGACGCTTGATGTCTCTCGGTGGGCTCCTCTCGCCTTTTCGGCCTTTCCCCTTCCTCGGAGACCCGGCTGGGCCCGTATTCTTCTCAGCCTCAAGGCCGACCACAGCATCCGATGGCCCCGGCATCACGGCCTTGCCCTTGGGGGCCTTGGAGGACTCACCCTGGGGCTTCTTCTCTGCATTTTTCTTCTTTCGATCCGCAATGGTCTCGGCCCTTAGCCGAGCTGTATCCATAGGGGGAATGTGGCCGACCACTGCAAAGAAACCGAGAAAATAAAAAATAAGTCAGAAAAGGAAAAGAAAACTAAGTAATGGGGTTAGCTCGGACAACAGAGACAGGCTCGGCTCGGGCTCCTACCAGGGGTCATATGCCACCTCTGAAGAAACCCCTCATCCTGAAGCTGGAGGACATTGAAGGGCGGACGCTGGAGGATCAGGTCGAGCGAGGTCATCTCGTTCTCAGTCAGGGGTAGTACCCTATTGACATAGTTCAGGTTCATCTCCTTCCACTCGGTTCAGAGAGGGTTGTTGGGAATGGAAGCGAAGAAAAAACGAGGCTTCCAATACTTATTGAAGGTCAGCGTGCCGACCAAAAATTTGTGGCTGCCCAGAGCCGCACTCTTCCCCGATCGGCGGCAGAAGTAGTACCACCCCTTCTCGGAGAGACTTCTTCAAGAAGAAGAGCCGAGAAAAAAGTGCCACGCTCGTACCTCGGCCCATTTCGCAGAATAAGGCGTAGAAGCCATACACGGCCAGCCAAGAGTTCGGCACCAGCTGACCAGGAGACAGGTGGAAGTGGTCCAAGATCTGGTCCACCAGGCTGAGAACGGGGAGCCTGAACGCATACTTGAAGGGTGTCTCGTACAGAGCCACCTCGTAGGGCCTGATGAAGCAGGTCATCTCCCCCGGGGTTAGGAACTTGGAGCTGAATGTCCTCGGGGATGGCGTAGGTCGTCCTCAGATAGTCGAGGTCGGCCTCCGTGATCGTGCTCGGAACGGTGCTGACACTGCTTTCCTCGGGCTCAGGGGCGTCAGCAAACGAGCTGACCGAGCCAACCCCCACCTCAGACGAATCTCCATCACTTGATTCCTCATCGGATGAGACGACCCAAAGTTCTCGGCTCGGTCTGCGGCTATGGATTGGGCCGCGTGGTCAAACTCCAGGAGTAACGGAGGCTCGGCCACCTCGGCCTGACGAAGCTCCACTACATCGGGCTCATTTGAGGTCGAGCCCAACAGGTCTATGGTGGGAGAACGAGCAGGGAGCTCTCGGCTCGGACTCGTACCATCTGCCGCCCTGGCGAACAGCTCGCCCATGGGACTACTACCAACTGACATACTAGGCGGAGAAGACTTACTGGTTGAAGAAGAGCTGAGCGCGAACGAAGCAAAGGCCGAGCTGATCACGAACAAGTAAACACCGAGCGCTACCGAGCTGAAGAACCCAAGCTTGCCGAGAAGTCAATAACTTGAAGCAGTGAGGAATGAATAGTTAGGAGTCGCCTATTTATAATCCTTGGGTTTTACTGATTCAACGGCCGACCCGAGCTCGGCATGATTCAGCGGTCCGGATCAAAGGGCGTTTGAATTCCCGAGCACTGCCATAATGACTCTGCTGGCGTGGCAGCGACACCCAACCGTCAGATCGTGCAACGTCAAATCCGCAGCAATAAATAAGCTCGGCTCAACCGCAAGAATCTTCCAGACAAGCGACCAGGAAACTTCACTCATCAGCGTCGAGCCGACCCCTGATGAGTGGGGGGGCCTGTGATGAGGCATAAAACACCCCACCTATCGGAGGCTGCCACGTGGCCGACCCGACCTCAGTCCGATAACCGAATTGGGCCGAGGAGAAGATTGGGCCGACCCCATCTCTGATAAGTCACCTGACAAAGCCAGATTTAAGCGAGCTAGCCGGTGGCTGAGGCTGAGCTCATACGGGTCAGCCATAGACTCCTAGCCGAGCTCGTGGCCGAGACCAACCTCTCGGGCCGACCCTGTCTGCCGACCCCCTGGGCCGACCTCCGAGGCCGAGCCCTCCTCCATTGAAGCTCCCATAGCACCCCACCGGGATCTCCGGGCCACGTCAGCACATCCCGAGAATCACGGGATAGGGATCGAGCCACGATCCCAGCGTAACACGGAATCGCACTCTACATGGACTCTTACCTTAATAAGAGTCTGACCCTGAAAATAACTCTCCACTCCGCTCTACGTGAGAGAACCTTCCGAAAGAAAGACTCCTACCATACTAGGACTCTTCCAACCGTCTCATCTCCTCCTCACTCTATAAATACCCAGGTATGGAGCACCATTCCTCATCTTGCTTTTTACTACGCAGTTACGCTGTCGCGTTGGAGACCTGACTTGCTCATTGCTTGGTTTTTGCAGGCTCATCCACGGGCGAACCAAGTACCGGAGGTTTTCACACGCAACAAACACATATTTCTTTCACACGTCAAAACAATACAATGGCAAATTACTCTTAAATAATTTTGAATATCCTCTTTGTGGAAAGGTTATGTGCATTGTATATAGTGCACGATCGTGCTTTCAATCGTTGGATGGGCACAACTGTGTATGATACACGACCCCTCACCCCATCCAATGATTTGGTGCACGACAATACCAATCAAAAAAAGGTTATATGTTCTAAATATACCTATAGACATTTCATTCAAATAATCCATTTTTAAAACTATAATTTGATGGATCAAAGCCAACTTAAATAATACCAGTCTTTTTTTTTTTTTTTTTTTTTGGCTATTCGATTGCTTGATTTAGTTTTCTACAATACGGGTAAAGTTGATGAAGTGGACATAACTCCTCTCAGGTTCCCTACCCGGTCAGGTTCATAGGTTCCTCTCATAGGGGGTAAAAAATAACGACCTCACCCCCTGCCCGAACACACTGACCGGGTGGGGTGAGGTCATGATTTCTGTCCTCCCTATGAGAGGAACCTACGAACCTA
>NW_025317502.1:0-73611 GCF_018873765.1 Telopea speciosissima
CCCATAAAAGTACAAAAATGCGCCCAAATAACCCAAAACGACCCACCCAGTTTGTTTTAACCAAAAATGAACATATGTCGAAATAGGTATTGATTCGAAGGTCATGACCCTCAACATCGTATCGACACTTCTAATAAGAGATAAGGACACTTTTTAGAAAATACCAAACCCAAAAAGTACAAAAATGTCCCCAAATAACCTCAAACGACCCACCGATCTGGTATAAACCAAAAATGAAGATAAGCCAAAAAAGGTTTCGATTGGAAGGTCACGACCCTCAACATCGCATCCACGCGTTTTGTAAGAGATAACGACACTTCTTAGAAAACACCAAACCCAAAAAAGTTCAGAAATGCCCCAAAAGAACCCCAAACGACCCACCCGATCTGGTTTAAATCGAAAAAGAACATATGTCGAAATAGGTATCGATTCGAAGGTCACGACCCTTAACATCGCATCCATACGTCTAATTAGATATAAGGATACTTTTTAGAAAATCCCAAACCCAAAAAAGTACAGAAATGCCCCTAAATAACCTCTAACGACCCACCCGGTCCGTTTTTAACCGAAAATGAACATATGTCGAAATAGGAATCGATTCGAAGGTCACGACCCTCAACATCGGATCCACATGTCTAATAAGAGATCAGGACACTTTTTAAAGAATCCCAAACCCAAAAAAGTACAGAAATGCCTCCAAATAGCCCCAAACGACCCACCCGGTTTGGTTTAAATCGAAAATGTACATATGTCAAAATAGGTATCGATCCGAAGGTGACGATCCTCAACATCACATCCACACGTTTAATAAGAGATAAGGTAACTTTTTAGAAAATTTAAAACCCAAAAAAGTACAAAAATGCCCCCAATTTACCCCAAACGACCCACCCAGTCTGGTTTATATAAAAAATAAACATATGTCAAAATAGGTATCGATTCGAAGGTCACAACCCTCAACCTCGTACCCACAGGTCTAATAAGATATATGGATACTTTTTAGTAAATCCTAAACCCAAAAAAGTACAGAAATGCCCCCAAATAACCCCAAACGACCCACCGTGTCTGGTTCAATCCAAAAATGAACATATGCCGAAGTAGGTATCGATTCGATGGTCACGACCCTTAACATCGCATCCACACGCCTAATAAGAGATAAGGACACTTTTTAGAAAATCACAGGCCCAAAAAAGTACTGAAATGCCACCAGATAACCCCAAACGACCCACCCAGTCTGGTTTAAACCGAAAATGAACAAATGCCTAAGTAGGTATCGATTCGATGGTCACCACCCTCAACATCGCATCCACACGTCTAAAAAGAGATAAGGACACTTTTTAGAAATTCTCAAACCCAAAAAAGTACAGAAATGCCTCCAAATATCCCCAAACTACCCACCTGGTCTGGTTTAAACCTAAAATGAACATATGTTTAAATAGGTATCGATACGAAGGTCACGACCCTCAACATCGCATCCACATGTCTAATTTGAGATAAGGACACTTTTTAGAAAATCCCAAGCCCAAAAAAGTACAAAAATGCCACCAAATAACCCCAAACCACCCACCTTATCTGGTTTAAACTGAAAATGAACATATGACGATGTAGGTATCTATTCGAAGGTCCCGACCCTCAACATCGCATCCACACGTCTAATAAGAGATAAGAACACTTTTCATAAAACCCCAAACCCTAAAAAGTATAGAAATGCCCCGAAATATCCCCAAATGACCCACCTGGTCTGGTTTAATCCAAGAATGAACATATGTTGAAATAGGTATCGATACGAAGGTCACGACCCTCAACATCACATCCACAAGTCCAATAAGAAATAAGGACACTTTTTAGAAAATACCAAACCCAAAAAATTTTAAAAATGCCCCCAAATAATCCTAAATAACCCACCCAGTCTACTTTAAACCGAAAATCAACGTATGTCGAAATAGGTATCGATTCGAAGGTCACGACCCTCAACATCGCATCCACACGACTAATAAGAGATAATGACACTTTTTAGAAATTTTCAGGCCCATAAAAGTACAGAAATGCGCCCAAATAACCCAAAACGACCCACCTGGTTTGGTTTTAACCAAAAATGAACATATGTCGAATTAGGTATTGATTCGAAGGTCATGACCCTCAACATTGCATCGACACTTCTAATAAGAGATAAGGAAACTTTTTAGAAAATACCAAACCCAAAAAGTACAGAAATGTCCTCAAATAACCTCAAACGACCCACCCGATCTGGTTTAAACCGAAAGTGAAGATAAGCCAAAAAGGTATCAATTGGATGGTCACGACCCTCAACATTGCATCCACACATTTTATAAGAGATAAGGACACTTCTTAGAAAACACCAAACCCAAAAAAGTTCAGAAATGCCCCAAAATAACCCCAAATGACCCACCCGATCTGGTTTAAACCGAAAAATAACATATGTCGAAATAGGTATCGATTCGAAGGTCACGACCCTTAACATCGCATCCATACATCTAATTAGAGATAAGGACACTTTTTAGAAAATCCCAAACCCAAAAAAGTACAGAAATGCCCCCAAATAACCCCAAACGACCCACCTAGTCTGGTTTAAATCGGAAATAAACATATATTGAAATAGGTATCGATTTGAAGGTCACGACCCTAAACATCGCATCCACAAGTCTAATAACAGATAAGGACACTTTTTAGAAAATACCAAACCCACAAAAGTACAAAAATGCCCCTAAATAACCCCAAACAACCCACCCGTTTTGGTTTAAACTGAAAATGAACGTATGTCGAAATAGGTATCGATTCGAAGGTCGTCCCACAACATCGAATCCACACGACTAACAAGAAATAAGGACACTGTATAGAAATTCCAGGCCCATTAAAGTATAGAAATGCCCCCAAATAGCCCCAAACGACCCTCCCGGTCTGGTAGAAACCAAAAATGAACAGAAGACGAAAAAGGTTTCGCTGCGAAGGTCACGACCCTCGGTCACTACCCTCAACATCGCATCCACACGTCTAACAAGAGATAAGGAAACTTGATAGAAAACACCAAACCCAGAAAAGTACAGAAATGCCCCCAAATAACCCCAAACGACCCACCCGGTCTGGTTTATATAAAAAATGAACAAATGTCAAAATAGGTATCGATTCGAAGGTCAGGACCCTCAACATCGCATCCATACATCTAATTAGAGATAAAGACACTTTTTAGAAAATCCTAGACCCAGAAAAGTACAGAAATGCCCCCAAATAACCCCAAACGACCCACCTGGTCCGATTTATACTGAAAATGAACATTTATCGAAAAAGGTATCGATTCGTAGGCCACGACCCTTAACACCGCATCCACACATCTAATAAGTGATAAGGACACTATTTAGAAAATTCAAAACCCAAAAAAACACAAAAGTGCGATCCAGTAACCCCAAACGACCCACCCAGTCCGATTTTAACAAAAAATGAACATATGTTGAAATAGGTATCGATTCGAAGCTCACAACCTTCAACATAGCATCCACATGTCTAATAAGAGATAAGGACACTTTTTAGAAAATCCCAAACCCATAAAAGAATAGAAATGCCCCCAAATAAGGCCAAACGACCCACCTGGTCTGGTTTAAATCGAAAATAAACATATGTAGAAATAGGTATCTATTTGAAGGTCATGACCCTCAACATCACATCCACAAGTCTAATTAGAGATAAGGACACTTTCTAGAAAATTTCAAACCCAAAAAAGTACAAAAATGCCCCCAAATAACCCCAAACGACCCACCCAGTCTGGTTTAAACCAAAAATGAACATATGTCGACAGAGGTATCGATTCGAAGGTCACGACCCTCAACATCGCATCCACAAGTGTAATAAGAGATAAAGACAGTTTTCAAAAAATTCCAAACCCAAAAAAGTACAGAAATGCGATCAAATAAGCCCAAACGACCCACCCGGTCCGCATTTAACCGAAAATGAACATATGTCAAAAAAGGTATCGACTCGCATCCGTAAGTCTAATAAGAGATAAAGATACTTTTTAGAAAATTCCAAACCCAAAAAAGTACAGAAATGCGATCTAATAAGCCCAAACGACCCACCCGGTCCGATTTTAACCGAAAATGAACATATGTCGAAATAGGTATCGATTTGAAGGTCACGACCATCAACATCGCATCCACATGTCTAATAAGAGATAAGATTACTTTTTAAAGAATCCCAAACCCAAAAATGTACAGAAATGCCTCCAAATAGCCCCAAACGACCCACCTGGTCTGGTTTAAATCGAAGATGTATATATGTCAAAATAGGTATCGATTCGAAGGTGACGATCGTCAACATCGCATCCACACGTTTAATAAGAGAAAAGGACACTTTTTAGAAAATTTAAAACCCAAAAAAGTACAAAAAGGCCCCCAAATTACCCCAAATGACCCACCTAATCTGATTTAAATAGAAAATGAACATATGTCAAAATAGGCATCGATTCGAAGTTCACGACCCTCTACCTCGTATCCACATGTCTAATAAGATATATGGACACTTTTTAGTAAATCCTAAACCCAAAAATGTACAGAAATGCCCCCAAATAAGCCCAAACGACCCACCGTGTCTGGTTTAAACCAAAAATGAACATATGCTGAAGTAGGTATCGATTCGATGGTCACGACCCTCAACATCGCATCCACATGTCTAATAAGGGATAAGGAAACTTTTTAGAAAATCCCAAGCCCAAGAAAGTATAGAAATGCCCCCAAATAACCAAAACGACCCATCTGGTCTGGTTTAAACCGAAAATGAACATATGTCGAAATAGGTATCGATTCGAAGGTCAGGACCCTCGACATCACATCCACAGGTCTAATAAGAGATAATGACACTTTTCAAAAAATCCGAAGCCCAAAAATGTACAGAAATGCTCCCAAATAACCCCGAATGACCCACCGGGTCTGGTTTAAACAAAAAATGAACAAATGCTGAAATAGGTATCGATTCAATGGTCACGACCCTCAACATCGCATCCAGATGTCTAATAAGAGATAAGGACACTTTTTAGAGAATCCCAAACCCAAAAAAGTATAGAAATGCCCCCAAATAACCCTGAACGACCCACCTGGTCTACTTTAAATCGAAAATGAACATATGCCATAGTAGGTATCGATTTGATGCTCACTACTCTCAACATCGCATCCACACGTCTAATAAGAGATTATGAAACTTTTTAGAAAATCCCAAGCCCAAAAAAGTATAGAAATGCTCCCAAATAACCCCAAACGCGCCACCTAGTTTGGTTTAAATAAAAAATGAACATATGTCAAAATAGGTATCGATACGAAGGTCACAACCCTCAACATCGCATCCACAAGTCTAATAAGGGATAAGGACACTTTTTAGAAAACACCAAACCCAAAAAAGTACAGAAATGGCCCCAAATAACCCCAAACGACCCACCTGATCTGGTTTAAACAGAAAATGAACATATACCCAAATAGGTATCGATTCAAAAGTCACGACCCTCAACATCGCATCCACACGTCTAATAAGAGATAAGGACACTTTTTAGAAAATCCTAGACACATAAAAGTACAAAAATGCCCCCACATAACCCCGAACAACCCACTTGGTCTGGTTTAAACTGAAAATGAACCTATTTTAAAATAGGTATCGATTCAAAGGTCACGACCCTCAACATCGCATCCACACTTCTAATAAGAGATAAGGGCACTTTTTAGAAAATGCCAAACCCAAAAAAGTACAGAGATGTCCCCAAATAACCCCAAACGACCCACCTGGTCTAATTTAAACCGAAAATGAAAATATGTTTAAATAGGTATCGATTGAAGGTCACGACCCTCAACTTCGCATCCACACATCTAACAAGAGATTAGGACACTTCTTAAAATATACCAATCCCAAAAAAGTACAGAAATGCCCCCAAATAACCCTAAACGACCCACCTGGTCTGGTTTAAACAAAAAATGAACATAAGTGGAAATAGGTATCGATTCAAAGGTCACGACCCTCAACATCGCATCCACACATCCAATAAGAGATAGGGACACTTTTTAGAAAATACCAAACCCAAAAAAGTACAGAAATGCCCTCAAATAACGCCAAATGACCCACCAGGTGCGATTTTAACTGAGAATGAACATATGTCGAAATAGATATCGATTCAAAGGTCACAACCCTCAACATCGCATCCACTAGTCTAATAAGAGATAAGGACACTTTTTAAAAAATCCAAAGCCCAAAAAAGTACAGAAATGCCCCCAAATAACCCCAAACGACCCACTCGGTCTAGTTTGAATCGAAAATGAACATATGTCGTAATAGGTATTGATTCGATGGTCATGACCCTCAACATCGCATCCACACGTCTAGTAAGAGAGAATGACACTTTTTAGAAAATCCCAAGCCTAAAAAAGTATAGAAATGCCCCCAAATAACCCAAAACGAGTCACCTGGTCTGGTTTAAACCAAAAATGAAAATATGTTTTAATAGGTAACGATTCGAAGGTCATGACCCTCAACTTCGCATCCACAAGCCTAATAAGAGATAAGGACACTTTTTAGAAATTCCCAGGCCCAATAAAGTACTGAAACGCCCCCAAATAACCCAAAACGACCCACCCGGTCTTGTTTAAATCCAAAATGAATATATGTCAAAATAGGTATTGATTCGAAGGTCACAACCTCCAACATCGCATCCACATGTCTAATAAGAGATAAGGGCACTTTTTAGAAAATCAGAAACCAAAAAAAATACAAAAATGCACCCAAATAACACCAAACGAGGCACCCGGTGTGGTTTAAACCAAAATTGAACATAAGTCAAAATATGCATCGATTCGAAGGTCACAACCCTAAACATCGCATGCACACATCTAATAAGAGATAAGGACACTTTTTAGAGAATCCCAAACCCAAAAAAGTGCAGAAATGCCCCTAAATGATCCCAAACGACCCACTCGGTATGGTTCGGATAAAAAATTAACTTATGTTGAAATACGTATCGATTCATAGGTCTTGAGCCTCAACATCCCATCCACACGTCTAATAAGAGATAAGGACATTTTTTAGAAAATCCCAAACCCAAAAAAGTACAGAAATGCCCCCAAATAACCCCAAACGACCCACTCGGTCTGGTTTAAATCAAAAATTAACATAAGTCAAAATAGGTATCGTTTCAAAGGTCACGACCCTCAACATTGCATCCAAATGTGTAATATGAGATAAGGACACTTTTTATAAAATTCCAAACCCAAAAAAGTACAGAAATGCCCCCAAATATCCCCAAACAACCCACCTGGTCTGGTTTAAACCGAAAATGAACATATGTTGAAATAGGTATCGATTCGAAGGTCATGACCCTAAACATCGCATCCACAAGTCTAATAAGCGATAACGACACTTTTGAGAAAATACCAAACCCAAAAAAGTACAGAAATGCCCCCAAATAACCCCAAACAACCCACCCATTCCGGTTTAAACCAAAAATGAATGTATGTCGAAATAGGTATCGATTCGAAGGTCATAACCCTCAACATCGAATCCACATGACTAATAAAAAATAAGGACACTTTTTCAAAATTCCAGGCCCATAAAAGTACAAAAATGCCCCCAAATAACCCCAAATGACCCACTCGGTCTCGTTTAAACCGAAAATGAACATAAGTCAAAATAGGTATCGTTTCAAAGGTCACGACCCTCAACATCGCATCCACATGTGTAATATGAGATAAGGACAATTTTAAGAAAATCCCAAGCCCAAAAAAATACAGAAATGCCACCAAATGACCCCAAATGACCCACCCAGTCTGGTTTAAACCGAAATTGAACATACGCCGAAGTAGGTATCGATTAGATGGTCACGACCCTCAACATCGCATCCACACATCTAATAAGAGATAAGGACACTTTTTAGAAAATCCCAAACCCAAAAAAGTAAAGAAATCCCCCCAAATATCCCCAAACGACCCACCTAGTCTGGTTTAAACCGAAAATGAACATATGTTGAAATAGGTAACGATTCGAAGGTCACGACCCTAAAAATCGCATCCACAAGTCTAATAAGAGATAAGGACACTTTTTAGAAAATACCAAACCCAAAAAAGTACAGAAATGCCCCCAAATAACCCCAAACAACTCATCCGTTCTGGTTTAAATCGAAAATGAATGTATGTCGAAATAGATATCGATTCGAAGGTCACGACCCTCAACATCGCATCCACACTACTAATAAGAAATAAGGACACTTTTTCAAAATTCCAGGCCCATAAAAGTACCGAAATGCCCCCAAATAACCCCAAACGACCCACCCAGTCTGGTATAAACTGAAAATGAACAGAAGCCAAAAAAGGTTTCGATTCGAAGGTCACGACCCTTGGTCACGACCCTCAACATCGCATCCACACGTCTAACAAGAGATAAGCACACTCCTTAGAAAATACCAAACCCAAAAAAGTATAGAAACGGCCCAAAATAACCCCAAACGACCCACCCGATTTGGTTTAAATCGAAAATGAACATATGTCGAAATAGGTATCGATCCGAAGGTCACGACCCATAACATCGCATCCATACGTCTAATTAGAGATAAGGACACTTTTTAGAAAATCCCAAACCCAAAAAAGTACAAAATGGCCCCCAAATAACCCCAAACGACCCACCTGGTCCGGTTTAAATAAAAAATGAACATATGTCGAAATAGGTATCGATTCGAAGGTCACGACCCTCAACACCGCATCCACACGTCTAATAAGTGATAAGGACACTTTTTAGAAAATACAAAACCCAAAAAAGCACAGAAATGCGATCAAATAACCCCAAACGACCCACCCAGTCTGATATTAACAAAAAATGAACATATGCCAAAATTGGCATCGATTCGAAGGTCACAACCTTAAACATAGCATCCACATGCCTAATAAGAGATAAGGACACTTTTTAGAAAATCCCAAACTAAAAAAAGGACAGAAATGCCCCCAAATAACCCCAAACGACCCACCTGGTCTAATTTAAATCGAAAATGAACATATGTCAAAATAGGTATCGATTTGAAGGTCACGACCCTCAACCTCGTATCCAGAGGTCTAATAAGATATATGGCAACTTTTTGGTAAATCCTAAACCCAAAAAAGTACAGAAATGCCCCCAAATAACCCCAAACGACCCACCGTGACTGGTTTAAACCAAAAATGAACATATGAAGAAGTAGGTATCGATTTGATGGTCACGACCCTCAACATCGCATCCACACGTCTAATAAGAGATAATGACACTTTTTAGAAAATCCCAAGCCCAAAAAAGTATAGAAATGCCCCCAAATAATCCAAACGTCCCACCTGGTCTGGTTTAAATCGAAAATGAACATATGTCGAAATAGGTATCGATTCGAAGATCATGACCCTCGACATCGCATCAACATGTGCAATAAGAGATCAGGACACTTTTTAGAAAATCCGAAGCCAAGAAATGTACAGAAATGCTCCCAAATAACCCCAAATGACCCACTCGGTCTGGTTTAAACAAAAAATGAACAAATGTTGAAATAGGTATCGATTCAAAGGTCACGACCCTCAACATCGCATCCACATGTCTAATAAGAGATAAGGACACTTTTTAGAGAATCCCAAACCCAAAAAAGTACAAAAATGCCTCCAAATAACCCCAAACGACCCACCCGGTCTACTTTAAATAAAAAATGAACATTTGCCGTAGTAGGTATCGATTCGATGGTCACGACCCTCAACATCGCATCCACATGACTAATAAGAGATAAGGACACTGTTTACAAAATCACAAGCCCAAAAAAGTATAATAAGGGACAAGGACACCATTTAGAAAATTCCAAACCCAAAAAAGTACTGAAATGCCCCCAAATGACCCCAAACGATGCACTCGGTCTGGTTTAAACCAAAAATTAACATAAGTCGAAATAGGTATCGTTTCAAAGGTCACGACCCTCAACATCGCATCCACATGTGTAATATGAGATAAGGACACTTTTTAGAAATTCCCAAAGCCCAAAAAAGTACAGAAATGCCACCAAATAACCCCAAATGATCCACCCAGTCTGGTTTAAACCGAAATTGAACATATGCCAAAGTTGGTATCGATTAGATGATCACGACCCTCAACATCGCATCCACACATCTAATAAGAGATAAGGACACTTTTTAGAAAATTCCAAACCCAAAAAAGTACAGAAATGCCCCCAAATATCCCCCAATGACCCACCTGGTCTGGTTTAAACCGAAAATGAACATATGTTGAAATAGGTATCGATTCGAAGGTCACGACCCTAAACATCACATCCATAAGTCTAATAAGAGATAAGGACACTTTTTAGAAAATACCAAACCCAAAAAAGTACAGAAATGCCCCCAAATAACCCCAAACAATCCATCCGTTCTGGTTTAAACCGATAATGAACGTATGTCGAAATAGGTATCGATTCGAAGGTCACGACCCTCCACATCGCATCCACACGACTAATAAGAAATAAGGACACTTTTTCAAAATTCCAGGCCCACAAAAGTACAAAAATGCCCCCAAATAACCCCAAACGACCCTCCCAGTCTGGTACAAACAAAAAATGAACAGAAGCCAAAAAAGGTTTCGATTCGAAGGTCACGACCCTCAACATTGCATCCACACGTCTAACAAGAGATAAGCACACTTCTTAGAAAATACCAAACCCAAAAAAGTACAGAAATGGCCCCAAATAACCCCAAATGACTCACCCGGTCTGGTTTAAACCGAAAATGAACATATGTCAAAATAGGTATAGTTTTGAAGGTCACGACCCTCAACCACATATCCAGAGGTCTAATAAGATATATGGACACTTTTTCGTAATCCTAAACCCAAAAAAGTACAGAAATGCCCCCAAATAACCCCAAACGACCCACCGTGTCTGGTTTAAACCGAAAATGAACATATGCAGAAGTAGGTATCGATTTGATGGTCACGACCCTCAACATCAAATCCACACGTCTAATAAGAGATAAGGACACTTTTTAGAAAACCCCAAGCCCAAAAAAGTATAGAAATGCCACCAAATAACCCAAACGTCCCACCTGGTCTGGTTTAAACAAAAAATGAACATATGTCGAAAGAGGAATCGATTTGAAGGTCACGAACCTCGACATCACACCAACATGCCTAATAAGAGATAAGGACACTTTTCAGAAAATCCAAAGCCCAAAAATGTACAGAAATGCTCCCAAATAACCCCAAATGACCCACTCGGTCTGGTTTAAACCAAAAATGAACAAATGTTGAAATAGGTATCGATTCGAAGGTCACGACCCTCAACATCGCACCCACATGTCTAATAAGAGATAAGGACACTTTTTAGAGTATCCCAAACCCAAAAAAGTATAAAAATGCCCCCAAATAACCCCAAACGACCCACCCGATCTACTTTAAATCGAAAATGAACATATGCCGTAGTAGGTATCGATTCGATGGTCATGACCCTCAACATCACATCCACACGTCTAATAAGTGATAAGGACACTTTGTATAAAATCCCAAGCCCAAAAAAGTATAATAAGGGATAAGGACACCTTTTAGAAAATTCCAAACCCAAAAAAGTTTTGAAATGCCCCCAGATAAACCCAAACGAGCCACCTGGTCTGGTTTAAACCGAAAATGAACATATGTCCTAATAGGTATCGATACGAAGGTCATGACCCTCAACATCGCATCCACAAGTCTAATAAGAGATAAGGACACTTTTCAGAAAATACCAAACCCAAAAAAGTACAGAAATGCCCCCAAATAACCCCAAACGACCCACCCGATCCGATTTAAACAAAAAACTGAACATATGTCGAAATTGGTATCGATTCAAAGGTCACGACCCTCAACATCGCATCCACACGTCTAATAAGAGATAATGACAATTTTTAGAAAATCCCAGGTCCATAAAAGTACAGAAATGCCCCCAAATAACCCCGAACAACCCACCTGATCTGGTTTACACCGAAAATGAACATATTTCAAAATAGGTATCGATTCGATGGTCACGACCCTCAACATCGTATCCACACTTCTAATAAAAGATAAGGACACTTTTTAGAAAATACCAAACCAAAAAAAGTACAGAAATGCCCCCAAACAACCCCAAACGACCCACCCGGTCTGGTTTAAATAAAAAATGAAAATATGTTTAAATAGGTATCGATTCGAAGGTCACGACCCTCAACTTCGAATCCACACGTCTAACAAGAGATTATGACACTTCTTAGAAAATACAAATCCTAAAAATGTACCTAAATGCCCCCAAATACCCCAAACGACCCACCTGGTCTGGTTTAAACCGAAAATAAACATAAGTGGAAATAGGTATTGATTCGAAGGTTAGGACCCTCAACATCACATCCACACATCTAATAAGAGATAGGGACACTTTTTAGAAAATACCAAACAAAAAAAAGTACAGAAATGCCCTCAAATAACGCCAAATGACCCACCCGATGCTGTTTTAATTGAAAATGAACATATGTCAAAATAGGTATCGATTCGAAGGTCACAACCCTCAACATCGCATCCACACGTCTAATAAGAGATAAGGACACTTTTTAGAAAATCCCAAGCCCAAAAAAGTATAGAAATACCCCTAAATAACCCCAAACGACCCACCCGGTCTAGTTTAAATCGAAAATGAACATATGCCGTAGTAAGTATCGATTCGATGGTCACGACCCTCAACATCACATCCACACATCTAATAAGAGATAAGGACACTTTTTAGATAATCCTAAGCCCTAAAAAGTTGAGAAATGCCCCCTAATAAACCTAAACGAGCCACCTGGTTTGGTTTAAATCGAAAATGACATATGTCGAAATAGGTATCGATACGAAAGTCACGACCCACAACATTGCATCCACAAGTCTAATAAGAGATAAGGGCACTTTTTAGAAAAGACCAAACCCAAAAAAGTACAAAAATGCCCCCAAATAACCCCAAACGACCCACCCGATCTGGTTTAAACCGAAAATGAACATATATCGAAATAGATATTGATTCAAAGGTCACGACCCTCAACATCGCATCCACACATCTAATAAGTGATAACGACAGTTTTTAGAAATTCCCAGGCTCATAAAATTACAGAAATGCCCCCAAATAACCCAGAACAATCCACCCGATCTGGTTTAAACCGAAAATGAACATATGTCAAAATAGGTATCGATTCGAAGGTCACGACCCTGAACATCGCATCCACACTTTTAATAAGAGATAAGGATACTTTTTAGAAAATACCAAACCCAAAAAAGTACAGAAATGCCCCCAAATTACCCCAAACGACCCACCCGGTCTGGTTTAGATCGAAAATGAAAATATGTTTAAATAGGTATCGATTCGAAGGCCACGACCCTCAACTTCACATCCACAAGTCTAAAAAGAGATTAGGACACTTCTTAGAAAATACCAATCCCAAAAAAGTACATAAATGCCCCCAAACAACCCCAAATGACCCACCTGGTCTGGTTTAAATCGTAAATGAACATAAGTGGAAATAGGTATCGATTCGAAGGTCAGAACCCTCAACATCGCATCCACACATCTAATAAGAGATAGGGACACTTTTTAGAAAATACCAAACCAAAAAAAGTACAGAAATGCCCTCAAATAACGCCAAACGACCCACCAGGTGCAGTTTTAACTGAAAATGAACATATGTCGAAATCGGTATCGATGCGAAGGTCACAACCCTCAACATCGCTTCCACACATCTAATAAAAGATAAGGACACTTTTTAGAAAATCCCAGGCCCAAAAAGTACGGAAATGCCCCCAAATAACCCCAAACGACCCACCCAGTGTAGTTTAAATCGAAAATGAACATATGCCGTAGTAGGTATCGATTCGATGGTCACGACCCTCAACATCGCATCCACACGTCTAATAAGCGAGAAGGACACTTTTTAGAAAATCCCAAGCCAAAAAAGTATAGAAATGCCCCCAAATAACTCCAAACGAGCCACCTGGTCTGGTTTAAGTCAAAAATGAAAATATGTTTAAATAGGTATCGATTCGAAGGTCACGGCCTTCAAGTTCGCGTGCACACGTCTAACAAGAGATTAGGACACTTCTTAGAAAATATCAAACCCAAAAAAGTATAGAAATGCCCCAAAATAACCCCCAACGGCCCACCTGGTCTGGTTTAAACCGAAAATGAACATAAGTGGAAATAGGTATCGATTCGAAGGTCACAACCCTCAACATCGCATCCACACATCTAATAGGAGATAAGGACACTTTTTTGAAAATACCAAACCCAAAAAAGTAAAGAAATGCCCTCAAATAACACCCAACGACCCACCCCGTGCGATTTTAACTGAAAATGAACATATGCCGAAATAGGTATCGATTCGAAGGTCACAACCCTCAACATCGCATCCACACGTCTAATAAGAGATAAGGACACTTTTTAGAAAATACCAAACCGAAAAAACTACAGAAATGCCCCCAAATAACCCCAAAAGACCCACCCGGTCGGGTTTAAATCGAAAATGAAAATATGTTTAAATAGGTATCGATTCCAAGGTCACGACCCTCAACTTTGCATTCACACGTCTAACAAGAGATTAGGACACTTCTTAGAAAATACAAATCCCAAAAAAGTACATAAATGCCCCCAAACAACCCCAAACGACCCACCTGGTCTGGTTTAAATAAAAATGAACATATGTCAAAATAGGTATCGATTAAGGTCACGACCCTCAACATCGCATCCACACTTCTAATAAGAGATAAGGATACTTTTAGAAAATACCAAACCCAAAAAGTACAGAAATGCCCCCAAATAACCCCAAACGACCCACCGGTCCGGTTTAAATCGAAAATGAACATAAGTGGAAATAGGTATCGACTCGAAGGTCGGGACCCTCAACATCGCATCCACACATCTAATAAGAGATAGGGACCCTTTTTAGAAAATACCAGACCAAAAAAGTACAGAAATGCCTTCAAATAATGCCAAACGACCCACCGTGCGGTTTTAATTGAAAATGAACATATGTCAAAATAGGTATCGATTCGAAGGTCACAACCCTCAACATCGCATCCATATGTCTAATAAGAGATAAGGACACTTTTTAGAAAATGCCAGGCCCAAAAAAGTATAGAAATGCCCCCAAATAACCCCAAACGACCCACCCGGTCTAGTTTAAATCGAAAATGAACATATGCCGTAGTAGGTATCGATTCGATGGTCACGACCCTCAACATCGCATCCACACGTCTAATAAGAGATAAGGACACTTTTTAGAAAATCCCAACCCAAAAAAGTATTGAAATGCCCCCAAATAACCCCAAACGAGCCACCTGGTCTGGTTTAAATGGAAAATGAAAATATGTTTAAATAGGAATCAATTCGAAGGTCACAGCCCTCAAGTTCGCATCCACACATCTAACAAGAGATTAGGACACTTCTTAGAAAATACCAAACCCAAAAAATGTACAGAAATGCCCCCAAAAAACCCCCAACGGCCCACCTGGTCTGGTTTAAACCGAAAATGAACATAAGTGAAAATAGGTATCGATTTGAAGGTCACAACCCTCAACGTCGCATCCATACATCTAATAAGAGATAAGGACACTTTTTTGAAAATACCAAACCCAAAAAAATAAAGAAATGCCCTCAAATAACGCCAAACGACCCACCCCATGCTGTTTTAATTGAAAATGAACATATGTCAAAATAGGTATCTATTCGAAGGTCACAACCCTCAACATTGCATCCACATGTCTAATAAGAGATAAGGACACTTTTTAGAAAATTACAAACCCAAAAAAGTAAAGAAATCCCCTAAATAACCCCAAACGACCCACCCGATCTAGTTTAAATCGAAAATGAACATATGCCGTAGTAGGTATCGATTCGATGGTCACGACCCTCAACATCGCATCCACACGTCTAATAAGAGATAAAGACACTTTTTAGAAAATACCAAACCCAAAAAAGTAAAGAAATGCCCTCAAATAACACCCAACGACCCACCCCGTGCGATTTTAACTGAAAATGAACATATGTCGAAATAGGTATCCATTCGAAGGTCACAACCCTCAACATCGCATCCACACGTCTAATAAGAGATAAGGACACTTTTTAGAAAATACCAAACCGAAAAAACTATAGAAATGCCCCCAAAAAGACCCACCCGGTCGGGTTTAAATCGAAAATGAAAATATGTTTAAATAGGTATCGATTCCAAGGTCACGACCCTCAACTTTGCATTCACACGTCTAACAAGAGATTAGGACACTTCTTAGAAAATACAAATCCCAAAAAAGTACATAAATGCCCCCAAACAACCCCAAACGACCCACCTGGTCTGGTTTAAATAAAAAATGAACATATGTCAAAATAGGTATCGATTCGAAGGTCACGACCCTCAACATCGCATCCACACTTCTAATAAGAGATAAGGATACTTTTTAGAAAATACCAAACCCAAAAAAGTACAGAAATGCCCCCAAATAACCCCAAACGACCCACCCGGTCTGGTTTAAATCGAAAATGAACATAAGTGGAAATAGGTATCGACTCGAAGGTCAGGACCCTCAACATCGCATCCACACATCTAATAAGAGATAGGGACCCTTTTTAGAAAATACCAGACCAAAAAAAGTACAGAAATGCCTTCAAATAATGCCAAACGACCCACCCTGTGCGGTTTTAACTGAAAATGAACATATGTCAAAATAGGTATCGATTCGAAGGTCACAACCCTCAACATCGCATCCATATGTCTAATAAGAGATAAGGACACTTTTTAGAAAATGCCAGGCCCAAAAAAGTATAGAAATGCCCCCAAATAACCCCAAACGACCCACCCGGTCTAGTTTAAATCGAAAATGAACATATGCCGTAGTAGGTATCGATTCGATGGTCACGACCCTCAACATCGCATCCACACGTCTAATAAGAGAGAAGGACACTTTTTAGAAAATCCCAACCCTAAAAAAGTATTGAAATGCCCCCAAATAACCCCAAACGAGCCACCTGGTCTGGTTTAAATGGAAAATGAAAATATGTTTAAATAGGAATCAATTCGAAGGTCACAGCCCTCAAGTTCGCATCCACACATCTAACAAGAGATTAGGACACTTCTTAGAAAATACCAAACCCAAAAATGTACAGAAATGCCCCCAAAAAACCCCCAACGGCCCACCTGGTCTGGTTTAAACCGAAAATGAACATAAGTGAAAATAGGTATCGATTTGAAGGTCACAACCCTCAACGTCGCATCCATACATCTAATAAGAGATAAGGACACTTTTTTGAAAATACCAAACCCAAAAAAATAAAGAAATGCCCTCAAATAACGCCAAACGACCCACCCCATGCTGTTTTAATTGAAAATGAACATATGTCAAAATAGGTATCTATTCGAAGGTCACAACCCTCAACATTGCATCCACATGTCTAATAAGAGATAAGGACACTTTTTAGAAAATCCCAGGCCCAAAAAAGTACAGAAATACCCCTAAATAACCCCAAACGACCCACCCGATCTAGTTTAAATCGAAAATGAACATATGCCGTAGTAGGTATCGATTCGATGGTCACGACCCTCAACATCGCATCCACACGTCTAATAAGAGATAAAGACACTTTTTAGAAAATCCTAAGCCCAAAAAAGTATAGAAATGCCCCCTAATAACCCCAAACGAGCCACCGGGTTTGGTTTAAATCGAAAATGACATATGTCAAAATAGGTATCGATACGAAGGTCACGACCCTCAACATTGCATCCACAAGTCTAATAAGACATAAGGGCACTTTTTAGAAAAGACCAAACCCAAAAAAGTACAGAAATGCTCCCAAATAACCCCAAACGACCCACCCAGTCTGGTTTAAACAAAAAATGAACATATATCGAAATAGGTATTGATTCAAAGGTCACGACCCTCAACATCATATCCACACGTCTAATAAGAGATAACTACAGTTTTTAGAAAACCCCAGGCTCATAAAATTTCAGAAATGCCCCCAAATAACCCCGAACAACCCACCCGGTTTGGTTTAAATCGAAAATGAACATATGTCAAAATAGGTATCGATTCGAAGGTCACGACCCTCAACATCGCATCCACACTTCTAATAAGAGATAAGGATACTTTTTAGAAAATACCAAATCCAAAAAAGTATAGAAATGCCCCCAAATAACCCCAAACGACCCACCTGGTCTGGTTTAAACAAAAAATGAACATATGTTTAAATAGGTATCGATTCGAAGGTCACGACCCTCAACTTCGCATCCACACGTCTAACAAGAGATTAGGACACTTCTTAGAAAATACCAATCCCAAAAAAGTACAAAAATGCCCCCAAATAACCCCAAACGACCCACCTGGTTTGGTTTAAACCGAAAATGAACATAAGTGGAAATAGGTTTCGATTCGTAGCTCATGACCCTCAACATCGCATCCACACATCTAATAAGGGATAAGGACACTTTTTAAAAAATACCAAACCCAAAAAAGTACCGAAATGCCCTCAAATAATGCCAAACGAACCACCTGGTGCGGTTTTAACTGAAAATGAACATATGTCGAAATAGGTATCGATTCGAAGGTCACAACCTTCAACATCGCATCCACACGTCTAATAAGAGATAATGACACTTTTTTGGCGCTAAACCTTTCAGGTTTTTTGAAGCTTGGATTGGCAGAGATGGGTTTGATGATATGGTTCGGAAGGGCTGGGAGCAGCCTGTTAGCTTGCAACTCAATCCCATTCTTAGGTTTGCTGCCCGGTTATGGAATGTTAAAAAAGAGCTGAAAAAGTGGAATAAAGAGTGCATTGGAGATGTTTTTTTTGCGGTAAAGGCTGCACAGGCTAAGTTGCACCACTTAGGGACCACTCTGATGACCCGAATCTGGTTTCTTTGGAGACTCAAGCTAAGGTGAAATTATGGGAAGCCTTGGCCGTTGAAGAAAAATTTTTGAAGGAGAAGTCTAGGGTGAAACATATTCAGCTGGGAGATGGTAATAATAGTTTCTTTCATAAATCCATGCTTTGTAGGCAGAATAGGAGGCATATTCTCAAGATTAAAGGGGAAGGAGGTGACATTGTTAAGGATCCTAGCCGAATTAAAGATGAAGCTGTCTCTTTTTATAAGAAGTTGTTTGGATCTGATTTGGTGGATGGTGGTTGTTTTCCTAACTCAGTCCCCTTGCAGAATGGCTTGTCCCTCTCTCAACAGGGAAGTCTTATTGGTAGGATGTCCAATAAGGAGATTATGGAGGTTGTGTTTGCTATGAAAAATTCCAAAGCTCCAAGACTGGATGGGTTTGGGGCTGCTTTCTTCAAACATTCTTGGGATGTGGTTGGGGAAGATTTGACTTTGGCAGTAAAATGGTTCTTCAGTAAGTCTTGCCTCCCTAGTTCGATTAATGCTACATTTATTAGTCTTATTCCTAAGACGGGGGATGTCTCTTCCTTTGCTGGTTATAGGCCCATAGCCCTTTGCAATCTTTTTTATAAGATCATTATAGAAATCTTATCTAATAGATTACAAGGAGTGGTTGGGCAGAGGGTGAGTGATTCCCAGTCTGTATTTATCAAAGGAAGGTCTATTGTGGACAACATCCTTGTCTATCATGATGTGGTCTGAGGGATTGACCAGAAAGGTACTGGCCCTACAATAGTTTTGAAGATTGACCTTCATAAAGCTTATGACTCCCTTAGTAGGAAATTCTTGTCTGAGATGATGGAAAGAATGGGTTTCCCTCAGAAGTTCATTGGTTGGGTGAAGGCTTGTGTTGACACTCCCTGTTTTTCAATTCTATTAAATGGGAGTCCAGTTGGCTATTTCAAAGGGGGAAGGGGAATTCGGCAGGGGGACCCTATTTCTCCCTATTTGTTCACTTGCTATGGAGGGGTTTTCAGCCTTGATGAGGAAGTTGGAGGTTGAGAGTAGGATCAGTCTTCTCCCCAGATGCAAGAGCTCCCACCTCTCTCACCTTATCTTTGCAGATGATTTGATGATCTTTGTGAAGGCTACTACAGATTCTATTTCGGCCTGCCTGGGGGCCTTGGATGAGTTTCATACCTACTCTGGGTTGAAGCTCAACAGGGCTAAGTCCTCTATTATTTTAGGGGGCCTTACCCATACGGCCAGACTGCAACTTTTGGAATTAATGAATTTTGTGGATACCAAGTTAACTATTCGGTACCTAGGTGTTCCACTCATCTCTCGGAAGCTGGCTTTTGCAGATTGCTCCTCTATTTTGGATCGGGTGCCGATTAGGCTTGACGGTTGGAAAGCTCGTCTTTTATCTTTTGCAAGGCGGTTACAACTCTTGAGCTCTGTTCTTCAAGGCTGCTACATTTATTGGTCAAGAATTTTTGGCCTGCCTGGTGCTCTCAAGAGAAAGCTGGAATCCATCTTCTCCAATTTCCTTTGGTCTGGCCCGTCTCTTGATCTGGCCCGTCTCTTGATCGTAAGGTACATTATATTTCTTGGGACAGGATTTGCAAACCTAAGACTGAAGGGGGCCTTGTTATTAGGAGAATTTCAGATATGAATATGGAGGGTATTCTTAAGCAAATTTGGTGGATTGCCTCTAAAAAGGACAGTCTTTGGGTTAGGTGGGTTTATGCCCGCTATCTAAAAAATGACTCTATTTGGACTGTTAAGATTCCCCAAAACTGCTCTTGGGTTTGGCGGAAAGTTCTCAAGTTTAGAGATTTGGTTGAGCCTCACATCCATCATATTATTGGGAATGGCCAATCTACTAGACTTTGGTTGGATAATTGGCATCCCAAAGGGGTATTGATTAAAAGGTTTGGGGATCGGGTTCGGTATGATGCTGGTTCTACCCAGCTTGCCTTGGTATCGGACTTTATTAGAGCTGGTATGTGGCATTTGCCCCCCCAGGGCTCTTTTGATTTGATTACAATTTCTAGGGATCTCCATAGTATCCCCATTGTGAATGGGGAGGAGGATCTTATTGTTTGGAAGGAAAATCCTAATGACCTCTTTACTACTAAGTCGGCTTGGGAATTTGTGAGAAGCAGTGCTACTAAGGTGGTTTGGCATAGCCTTGTTTGGTTTCCTAGTTTTTTACCTAGGCATTCTTGTACTACCTGGAGATGTCTTATGGGTGGGCTCCCAACTAAGGACCAACTTATTAGAAGGAATATTGGAGTTAGGCAGAATTGCGTCTTCTGTTTGGGGGGGGGTTTGGAAAGCCATGCCTATCTATTTTTTGACTGTCCCTTTTCTAAGACCATTTGGGATAGGGTTAGTTCTAAGTGCTCTCAAAGTGGTAAAGGACCTGCTAGCCTTTTTGATGTGGTTAATTGGCTCTCTCATGTGGTTTGTGCTAATAACAAGTTAGATGTTATCCCCAAGTTGGCCTTCTGTGCGACGGTTTATCATGTTTGGTGGGAGAGAAATCAACGCCTCTTTAGTAATCAATTAAGGTCTTATGATAAAATCCTTCAAGATATCAACTTTGATGTGGTCACTAAAGGTTCTCATTGTCCGATTTTGGTTGGCCATACCCCCAGAAATCAGTTCTTGGTTGATATGTGGGGGATCCAGGTGCGGTGGGCTGTCTCGGCCCCCAAAGCTTGTTCTTGGCCGAAACCCCCCACTCACTTGGTCACGCTCCATTGTGATGGGTCCTTGAGTGGAGATAGAGCTGCTTATGGTGGTCTTATCCGTAATACCACAGGAGATCCGATCCTAGCTTATGTTGGTAAAGGTGTGGAGGCTTCGGTTCTTAGCATGGAGTTGTTAGCCATTCACAGGGGGTGGCACTATGTTTAGAAAGGAATCTTCGACATGTTTCTATTAGATTTGATTCGAAGTTGGCAGTGGAGATTCTCACAGGTGTGTTCAGTTGTCCTTGGAATGTTTATGTTTTGAAAAGCCAGATCATCTCTAGTCTGAACCAGTTGACTCGCTATGAAGTGAGACATATTTGGAGGGAATTGAACCATCCGACAGATTTTATTGCTTCCATTATTTGTGGGGATGGGGAACCTATTTTGTACCCTCCTGAGTTTTATGACAACCTGTTGCGGCCGATCCTTGATGATGCTTACGGTAAGGTCCAGCTTAGGCCTCCGTGATTGGGTTGGGTGTCTTTTCCTTGTAGTTACGAGGGGTTTGTCCTCGAAGGTTTGGGGCCTTTTCCTCCTCCGTAGGTCAGTCTAAGGGGTGAAGAAGGCTACCTTCTTTTGTATCTTTCTTTTCTTCTTCTATACACACACAACTTACCTATCGAAAAAAAAAGGTATCGATTCGAAGGTCATGACCCCCAACATCGCATCCACATGTCTAACAAGAGATAACGACACTTATTTTTGCCATATGCCTAAAAAAATGAACATATGTCGAAATAGGTATCGATTCGAAGGTCACGACCCTCAACATCGCATCCATACGTCTAATTAGAGTTAAGGACACTTTTTAGAAAATCCCAAACCCGAAAAAGTATAGAAATGCCCCCAAAAAATCCCAAACGACCCACCTGGTCTGGTTTAAACCGAAAATGAACATATGTCAAAATAGGTATCGATTCGAAGGTCACGACCCCCAACATAGCATCCACACGTCTAATAAGTGATAAGGACACTTTTTAGAAAATACCAAACCCAAAAAAGCACAGAAATACGATCAAATAACCCCAAACGACTCACCTGGTCCGGTTTTAACCAAAAATGAACATATGTCAAAATAGGTATCGATTCGAAGGTCACGACCCACAACATAGCATACACACGTCTAATAAGAGATAAGGACACTTTTTAGAGAATCCCAAACCCAAAAAAGTACAGAAATGCTTCCAAATAACCCAAAACGACCCACCCGGTTTGGTTTAAATCGAAAATGTACATATGTCGAAATAGGTATCGATACGAAAGTGACGGTCCTCAACATCGCAACCACAAGTCTAATAAGAGATAAGGACACTTTTTAGAAAATCCTAAACCCAAAAGAGTACTGAAATACCCCCAAATAACCCCAAATGACCAATCCGGTTTGGTTTAAACCGAAACTGAACATATTTTGAAATAGGTATCGATTCGAAGGTCATGACCCTCAACATTATATCCACACGTCTAATAAGAGATATGGACACGTTTTAGAAAATCCCAAACCCAAAAAAGTACATAAAAACCCCCAAATAACCCCAAATGACACACCGGGTCTGGTTTAAACCGAAAATCAACATATGCCAAAGTAGGTATCGATTCGATGGACACGACCCTCAACATCACATCCAAACGTGTAATAAGAGATAAGGACACTTTTAAGAAAATCCCAAGCCCAAAAAAGTACAGAAATGCTCCGAAACACCCCCAAACAACCTACCTGGTCTGGTTTAAACCGAAAATGAACATATGTTGAAATAGGTATCGATTCGAAGGTCATGACCCACAACATCGCATCCAGATATCTAATAAGAGATAAGGAAACTTTTCAGAAACTCCCAAGCCCAAAAATATACAGAAATGCTATCAAATAACCCCAAATGACCCACTCGATCCAGTTTAAACCTAAAATGAACATATATTTAAATAGGTATCGATTCGAAGGTCACGACCCTCAACATCGCATCCACAAGTCTAATAAGAGATAAGGACAATTTTTAGAAAATACCAATCCCAAAAATGTACAGAAATTCCCCCAAATCACCCCAAATAACCCACCCGGTCTGGTTTAAACCGAAAATGAATGTATGTCACAATAGGTATCGATTCGAAGGTCACGACCATCAACCTCTCATCCACACGACTAATAAGAGATAATGACACTTTTTAGAAATTCCCACGCCCATAAAAGCATAGAAATGCCCCCAAATAACCCCAAATGACCCACCCGGTCTGATTTAAATCGAAAATGAACATATGTCAAAATAGGTATCGATTCGGAGGTCACGACCCTCAACATCGCATCCACATTTCTAATAAGAGATAATGACACTTTTTTGAAAATACCAAACCCAAAAAGTGCAGAAATGCCCCGAAATATCCCCGAATGACCCACCCGGTCTGGTTTAAACCAAAAATGAACATAAGCCAAAAAAGGTATTGATTCGAAGGTCACGACCCTCAACATCGCATCCACACGTCTAATAAGAGATAAGGAAACCTTTTAGAAAATCCCAAACCCATAAAAGTACAAAAATGCCCCCAAATAACCCCAAACTACCCACTCGGTCTCGTTTAAATAAAAAACAAACATATGCCGAAGTAGGTATCGATTCGATGGTCACGGCCCTCAACATCACATCCACACATCTAATAAGAGGTAAGGACACTTTTTAGAAAATCCCACGCCCAAAAAAGTATAGAAATGCCCCAAAATAACCCCAAAATACCCACCTGGTCTGGTTTAAACCGAAAGGGAACATATGTCAAAATAGGAATCGATTCGAAGGTCACGACCCTCAACATCAAATCCACAAGTCTAATAAGAGGTAAGGACACTTTCTAGAAATGTCCAAACCCAAAAAAATACAAAAATACCCCCAAATAACCCCAAACGACCCACCCGGCCTGGTTTAAATCCAAAATGAACATATGTTGAAACAGGTATCGATTCGAAGGTCAGGACCCTCAACATCACATCCACATGTCTAATAAGGGATAATGACACTTTTTAAAAAATTCCAAACCCAAAAAAGTACAGAAATGCCCCCAAATAACCCCAAACGAGCCACCCGGTATGTTTTAAACCGAAAATGAACATATGCCGCAGTAGCTATTGTTTCGATGGTCACGACCTTCAACATCGCATCCACACGTCTAATAAGAGATAAGGACACTTTTTAAAAAATCCCAAGCCCAAAAAAGTATAGAAATGCCCCCAAATAACCCCAAACGAGCCACCCGGTCTGATTTAAACCGAAAATGAACATATGTTGAAATTGGTATCGATTCGAAGGTCACGAACCTCAACATCGTATCCACACGTCTAATAAGAGATATGGACACTTTTTAGAAAATCCCAAACCCAAAAGAGTACATAAAAACCCCCCAATTAACCCCAAACGACACACCGGGTTTGGTTTAAACCAAAAATCAACATATGCCAAAGTAGGTATCAATTCGATGGTCATGACCCTCAACATCACATCCACACGTCTAATAAGAGATATGGACACTTTTAAGAAAATCCCAAGATTAAAAAAGTATAGAAATGCCCCCAAATACCCCCAAACAACCCACCTGGTCTGGTTTAAACCGAAAATTAACATATGTTGAAATAGGTATCGTTTCGAAGGTCACGACCCACAACATTGCATCCAGAAATCTAATAAGAGATAAGGACACTTTTCAGAAAATCCCAAGCCAACAATTATATTGAAATGCTATCAAATAACCCCAAATGACCCATCCAGTCTGGTTTAAACCGAAGATGAACAAATGTTGAAATAGGTATCGATTCGAAGGTCACGACCCACAAAATCGCATCCACATGTCTAATAAGGGATAAGGACACCTTTTAGAGAATCCCAAACCCAAAAAAGTACATAAAAACCCCCCAAATAACCCCAAACGACACACTGGGTCTGGTTTAAACCAAAAATCAACATATGCCAAAGTAGGTATCGATTCGATGGTCACGACCCTCAACATTGCATCCACACGTCTAATAAGAGATAAGGACACTTCTAAGAAAATCCCAAGCCCAAAAAAGTACAGTAATGCCCCAAAATACCCCTAAACAACCCACCTGGTCTGGTTTAAACTGAAAATGAACATATGTCGAAATAGGTATCCAGTCGAAGGTCATGACCCTCAACATTGCATCCAGATATCTAATAAGAGATAAGGACACTTTTCAAAAAATCCCAAGCCCAAAAATATACAAAAATGCTATCAAATAACCCCAAATGACCCACTCGGTCTGGTTTAAACCTAAAATGAACATATGTTTAAATAGGTATCGATTCGAAGGTCACGACCCTCAACATCGTATCCACAAGTATAATAAGAGATAAAGACAATTTTTAGAAAATACGAATCCCAAAAAAATACAAAAATTCCCCCAAATAACCCCAAACAACCCACCCGGTCTGGTTTAAACAAAAAATGAACATATGTCACAATAGGTATCGATTTGAAGGTCACGACCATCAACCTCGCATCCACACGACGAATAAGAGATAATGACACTTTTTAGAAATTCTCGGGCCCATAAAAGTACAAAAATGCCCCAAAATAACCTCAAATGACCCACTCGGTCTGGTTTAAATCGAAAATGAACATATGTCGAAATAGGTATCGATTCGAAGGTCATGACCATCAACATCGCATCCACATTTTTAATAAGAGATAAGGACACTTTTTGAAAATACCAAACCCAAAAAATACAAAAATGCCCCCAAATAACCCCAAACTACCCACTCGGTCTCGTTTAAACAAAAACAAACATATGCCGAAGTAGGTATCGATTCGATGGTCACGGCCCTCAACATCACATCCACACATCTAATAAGAGGTAAGGATACTTTTTAGAAAATCCCAAGCCCAAAAAAATACAGAAATGCCCCAAAATACCCACCTGGTCTGGTTTAAACCGAAAGGGAACATATGTCGAAATAGGAATCGATTCGAAGGTCACGACCCTCAACATCAAATCCACAAATCTAATAAGAGGTAAGGACACTTTCTAGAAAATTCCAAACCCAAAAAAGTACAAAAATGCCCCTAAATAACCCCAAATGACCCACCCTGTCTGGTTTAAACCGAAAATGAACATATGTCGAAACAGGTATCGATTCGAAGGTCACGACCCTCAGCATCGCATCCACATGTCTAATAAGGGATAAGGACACTTTTTAGAAAATCAGAAACCCAAAAAATTACTGAAATGCCCCCTAATAACCCCAAACGACCCACCCAGTCTGGTTTAAATCGAAAATGAACATATGTTGACATAGGTATCGATTCGAAGGGCCCGACCCTCAACATTGTATCCACACGTCTAATAAGTGATATGGACACTTTTAAGAAAATCCCAAGCCCAAAAAAGTACAGAAATGCCCCTAAATACCCCCAAGCAACCAACTTGGTCTGGTTTAAACTGAAAATGAACATATGTCGAAATAGGTATTGATTTGAAGGTCACGACCCTCAACATCGCATCCAGAAGTCTAATAAGAGATAAGGACACTTTTTAGAAAATCCCAAGTCCAAAAATATATAGAAATGCTATCAAATAACCCCAAATGGCCCACCCGGTCTGGTTTAAATCGAAGATGAACAAATGTTGAAATAGGTATCGATTCGAAGGTCACGACCCATAACATCACATCCACATGTCCAATAAGGGATAAGGAAACCTTTTAGAGAATCCCAAACCCAAAAAAATATAGAAATGCCCCCAAATAACCCCAAACGAGCCACCCGGTATGTTTTAAACCGAAAATGAACATATGTCGTAGTAGCTATCGATTCGATGGTCACGACGTTCAACATTGCATCCACACGTCTAATAAGAGATAAGGACACTTTTTAAAAAATCCCAAGCCCAAAAAAGTATAGAAATGCCCCCAAATAACCCCAAACGACCCACCCGGTCTAGTTTAAACCGAAAATGAATATATGTTGAAATAGGTATCGATTCGAAGGTCACGACCCTCAACATCGTATCCACATGTCTAACAAGAGATATGGACACTTTTTAGAAAATCCCAAAGCCAAAAAAGTAGATAAAAACCCCCAATTAACCCCAAACGACACACCGGGTCTGGTTTAAATAAAAAATCAACATATGCCAAAGTAGGTATCGATTAGATGGTCATGACCCTCAACATCGCATCCACACGTCTAATAAGAGATAAGGACACTTTTAAGAAAATCCCAAGCCCAAAAAAATACAGAAATGCCCCCAAATACCCCCAAACAACCCACCTGGTCTGGTTTAAACTGAAAATGAACATATGTCAAAATAGGTATCGATTCGAAGGTCACGACCCTCAACATCGTGTCCAGAAGTCTAATAAGAGATAAGGACACTTTTCAAAAAATCCCAAGCCCAAAATTATATAGAAATGCTATCAAATAACCCCAAATGACCCACCCGGTCTAGTTTAAACCGAAGAAGAACAAATGTTGAAATAAGTATCGATTCGAAGGTCACGACCCACAACATCGTATCCACATGTCTAATAAGGGATAAGGACACCTTTTAGAAAATCCCAAACCCAAAAAAGTACATAAAAACCCCCAAATAACCCCAAACGACACACCGGGTCTGCTTGAAACCAAAAATCAGCATATGCCAAAGTAGGTATCGATTCGATGGTCACGACCCTCAACATCGCATCCACACGTCTAATAAGAGGGGATAAGCACACTTTTAAGAAAATCCCAAGCTTAAAAAAGTATAAAAATGCCCCTAAATACCCCCAAACAACCCACCTGGTCTGGTTTAAACCGAAAGTGAACATATGTCGAAATAGGTATTGATTCGAAGGTCACGACCCTAAACATCGCATCCACAAGTCTAACAAGAGATAAGGACACTTTTCAGAAAATCCCAAGCCCAAAAATATATAGAAATGCTATCAAATAACCCCAAATGGCCCACCCGGTCTGGTTTAAACCGAAGATGAACAAATGTTGAAATAGGTATCGATTCGAAGGTCATGGCCCACAACATCGCATCCACATGTCTAATAAGGGATATTGACACCTTTTAGAGAATCCCAAACCCAAAAAAGTATAGATATGCCGTAGTAGCTATCGATTCGATGGTCACGACCTTCAACATCGCATCCACACGTCTAATAAGAGATAATGACACATTTTAAAAAATCCCAAGCCCAAAAATGTACTGAAATGCCCCAAAATAACCCCAAACGACCCACCCGGTCTAGTTTAAATAAAAAATGAACATATATTGAAATAGGTATCGATTCGAAGGTCACGACCCTCAACATCATATCCACACATCTAATAAGAGATATGGACACTTTTTAGAAAATCCCAAACCCAAAAAAGTACATAAAAACCCCCCAAATAATCCCAAACGACACACTGGGTCTGGTTTAAATCGAAAATCAACATATGACAAAGTAGGTATCGATTCGATGGTCATGACCCTCAACATCGCATCCACACGTCTAATAAGAGATAAGGACACTTTTTAGAAAATCCCAAGCCGAAAAAAGTACAGAAATGCCGCCAAATAACCCCAAACGACCCACTTGGTCTAGTTTAAACTAAAAATGAACATATGTCGAAATAGGTATCGATTCGAAGGTCACGACCCTCAACATCGCATCCATACATCTAATAAGTGATAAGGCCACTTTTTAGAAAATTTCAAATCCGAAAAGGTACTGAAATGCCCCCAAATAACCCCAAACGACCTACCCGGTCTGGTTTAAATCGAAAATGAACATATGTCGAAATAGGTATTGGTTTGAAGGTCACAACCCTCAACACCGCATCCACATGTCTAATAAAAGATATGGACACTTTTTCAAAAATCCCTAACCCAAAAAAGTACAGAAATGCCCCTTAATAACCCCAAATGACCCAATCGGTCTGGTTTAAACCAAAAATGAACATATGCCGAAGTTGGTATCGATTCGAAGGTCACGACCCTCAATATCGCATCCAGAAGTCTAATAAGAGATAAGGACACTTTTCAGAAAATACCAAACCCAAAAAAGTATAGAAATACCCCCAAATAACCCCAAATGACCCACTCGGTCTTGTTTAAACCGAAAATGAACATACGTCGAAATAGGTATCGATTCGAAGGTCACGACCCTCAACATCGCATCCATACGTCTAATTAGAAATAAGGACACTTTCTAGAAAATCCCAAACCCAAAAGAGTTCAGGAATGCCCCCAAATAACCCCAAATGAACCATATGGTCCGGTTTAAACTAAAAATGAACATATGTCAAAATAGGTATCGATTCGAAGGTAACGACCCTCAACATCGCATCGACACGTCTAATAAGAGATGAGGACACTTTTTAGAAAATACCAAACCAAAAAAGCACAGAAATGGTATCAAATAACCCCAAACGACCCACCTGGTCCAGTTTTAACCGAAAAGGAACATATGTCGAAATAGGTATCGATTCGAAGGTCACGTCCCTCAACATCGCATCCACACGTCTAATAAGAGATAAGGACATTTTTTAGAGAATCCCAAACCCTAAAAAGTACAGAAATGCCTCCAAATAACCCCAAATGACCCACCCTGTCTGGTTTAGATTGAAAATCTACATATGTCGAGATAGGTAATGATTCGAAGGTGACGATCCTCAACATCGCATCCACACGTCTAATAAGCGATAAGGACACTTTTTAGAGAATTCCAAACCCAAAAAAGTATAAAAATGCCCCCAAATAACCCCAAACGACCCACTCGGTCTGGTTTAAGTAAAAAATGAACATATGTCGAATTACGTATCGATTCGATGGTCACTACCCTCAAAATCGCATCTACACATCTAATAAGAGATAATGACACTTTTTAGAAAATCCCAAGCCCAAAAAGTTACAGAAATGCCCCCAAATAACCCCATATGACCCACCTAGTCTGGTTTAAACCAAAAATGAACATATGTCAAAATAGGTATCGATTCGAAGGTCATGACCCTCAATATCGCATCCACAAGTCTAATAAGAGGTAAGGACACTTTCTAGAAAATTCCAAATCCAAAAACGTACAGAAATGGCCCCAAACACCCCCAAACGACCCACCTGGTTTGGTTTAAACCGAAATGAACATATGTCGAAATAGGTATCGATTTGAAGGTCACGACCCTCAACATCGCATCCACATGTCTAATAATAGATAAGGACACTTTTCAAAAAATCCCAAGCCTAAAAATGTACAGAATTGCTCCCATATAACCCCAAATGAACCACCCGGTCTGGTTTAAACCGAAAATGAACAAATGTTGAAATATGTATCGATTTGAAGGTCACGACCCTCATTATCGCATCCACATGTCTAATAAGGGAAAATGACACTTTTTAGTGAATCCCAAACCCAAAAAAGTACAGAAATGCCCCCAAATATCCCCAAACGACCCACCCGGTCTGTTCTAAACCGAAAATGAACATATGCCGTAGTAGCTATCGATTCGAAGGTCACGACCCTCAACATCGCATCCACACATCTAATAAGAGCTAAGGACACTTTTTAGAAAATCCCAAGCCCAAAAAAGTATAGAAATGCCCCCAAATAACCCCAAACGACCCACCTTATCTGGTTTAAACGGAAAATGAACATATATCAAAATAGGCATCGATTCGAAGGTCACGACCCTCAACATTGCATCCAGAAGTCTAATAAGAGATAAGGACACTTTTCAGAAAGTACCAAACCCAAAAAAGTATAGAAATGCCCCCAAATAACCCCAAACGACCCACCCGGTCTGGTTTGAACTGAAAATGAACATATGTCGAAATAAGTATCGATTCGAAGGTCACGAGCCTCAACATCGCATCCACACGTCTAATAAGAGATAAGGACACTTTTTGGAAAATCGCAGGCCCAAAAAAGTACAGAAATGCCTCTAAATAACCCCAAACGACCAACCCGGTCTGGTTTAAACCAAAAATGAACCTATGTCAAAATAGGTATCGATTCGGAGGTCACTACCATCAACATCGCATCCACACGTCTAATAAGAGATAAGGACACTTTTTAGAAAATCACAAACCCAAAAAAGTACAGAAATGCACCCAAATAACACCAAACGACCCACCCTATCTGGTTTAAACATAAATTGAACATACGTCGAAATAGGCATCGATTCGAAGGTCACAACCCTCAACATTGAATCCACACGTCTAATAAGAGATAAGGACACTTTTTAGGAAATCCCAAACCCAAAAAATTATAGAAATGCCCCTAAATAACCCAAACAACTCACCCGGTCCGGTTCGGACCGAAAATGAACATAGGTCAAAATACGTATCGATTCGAAGGTCTTGCCCCTCAACATCGCATCCACATGTCTAATAAGGATAAGGACTCTTTTTAGAAATTCCCCAACACAGAAAATGACAGAAATACCCCCAAATAACCCCAAACAACCCACTCGATCTTGTTAAACCGAAAATGAACATATGTCGAGGTAGGTATCGATTCGATGGTCACGACCCTCAACATCGCATCCACACCTCTAAAAAGTGATAAGGACACTTTTTAGAAAATCCCAGGCCGAAAAAAGTACAAAAATGCCGCCAAATAACCCCAAACGACCCACTTGGTCTGGTTTACATCGAAAATGAACATATGTCAAAACAGGTATCGATTCGAAGGTCACGACCCTCAACATCGCATCCATACGTCTAATGAGTGATACAGACACTTTTTAGAAAATTCCAAACCCAAAAAATTACTGAAATGCCCCCAAATAACCCCAAACGACCCACCCGGTCTGGTTTAAACAAAAAATGAACATATGTCAAAATAGGTATCGATTTGAAGGTCACGACCCTCAACATCGCATCCACACGTCTAATAAAAGATAAAGACACTTTTTTGAAAATCCCAAACCCAAAAAAGTACAGAAATGCCCCTTAACAACCCCAAGCGACCCACTTGGTCTAGTTTAAACCGAAAATGAACATATGTCGAAGTGGGTATCGATTCGAAGGTCAAAACCCTCAACATCGCATCCAGAAGTCTAATAAGAGATAAGGACACTTTTCAGAAAATAGCAAACCCAAGAAAGTGTAGAAATAAGCCCAAATAACCCCAAACGACCCACCCGGTCCGGTTTACATCGAAAATGAACATGTCTAAATAGGTATCGATTCGAGGGTTACGACCCTCAACATCGCATAAACACATCTAACAGGAGATAAGGACACTTTTTAAAAAATCCCAGGCCCATAAAACTATAGAAATACCCCCAAATAACCCCAAACGATCCACCCAGTCTGGTTTAAACCGAAAATGAACATATGTCGAAAGAGGTGTCGATTCGAAGGTCACGACCCTCAACATCAAATTCACACTTCTAATAAGAGATAATGACAGTTTTTAGAAAATACCAAACCCAAAAAAGTGCAGAAATGCACCCAAATAACCCCAAACTACCCACCCGGTATGGTTCAAACCGAAAATGAACATATGCCAAAAAAGGTATCAATTCGAAGGTCACGACCCTCAACATCGTATCCACACGTCTAACAGGGGATAAGGACACTTCTTAGAAAATACCGAACACAAAAAACTATTGAAATGCGATCAAATAACCCCAACCGACCCACCCGATCCGGTTTTAATCGAAAATGAACATATGTCGAAATAGGGATCGATTCGAAGGTCATGACCGTAACCATCGCATCCACACGTCTAATAAGAGATAAGGACAGTTTTTATAAAATACCAAACCCAAAAAAGTACAGAAATGCCCCCAAATAATGCCAAATGACCCACCCAGTTAGGTTTTAACCAAAAATGAACACATGTCGAAGTAGGTATCAATTCGAAGGTCATCACCCTCAACATCGCATCCACACGTCAAATAAAAGATAAGGACACTTTTTAGAAAATCCCAACCCCAAAAAAGTACAGAAATGGCCCCAAATAACCCGAAACGACCCACCCAGACTAGTTTAAATCGAAAATGAACAATGTCAAAATAGGTATCGATTTGAAGGTCACGACCCTCAACATCGCATCCACACATCTAATAAAAAAATAAGGACATTTTTTGAAAATCCCAAATCCAAAAAAGTACAGAAATGGCCCTTAACAACCCCAAATGACCCACTCGGTCTGGTTTAAATTGAAAATGAACATGTGCCAAAGTTGGTATCGATTCGAAGCTCACGACCCTCAACATCGCATCCAGAAGTCTAATAAGAGATAAGGACACTTTTCAGAAAATAGCAACCCCAAAAAAGTATAGAAATACGCTTAAATAACCCCAAACGACCCACCCGGTCCGGTTTACACCAAAAATGAACATATGTCGAAATAGGTATCGATTCGAAGGTCACGACCCTCAACATCGCATAAACACATCTAACAAGAGATAAGGACACTTTTTAGAAAATCCTAGGCCCACAAAACTACAAAAATGCCCCCAAATAACCCCAAACGACCCACCCAGTCTGGTTTAAACCAAAAATAAACATATGGCAAAACAGGTGTCGATTCGAAGGTCACGACCCTCAACATCAAATCCACACTTCTAATAAGAGATAATGACACATTTTAGAAAATACCAAACTCAAAAAAGTACAGAAATGCACCCAAATAACCCCAAACGACCCACCCGGTATGGTTTAAACAAAAAATGAACATATGCCAAAAAAGGTATCGATTTGAAGGTCACGGCCCTCAACATCGCATCCACACGTCTAACAGGAGATAAGGACACTTCTCAGAAAATACCAAACACAAAAATGTACAGAAATACAATCAAATAACCCCAAACGACCCACCCGGTTCGGTTTTAACCGAAAATGAACATATATCGAAATAGGTATCGATTCGAAGGTCACGACCCACAACATCGCGTCCACACATCTAATAAGAGATAAAGACACCTTTTACAAAATTCCCAAAATCAAAAAAGTACTGAAATGCCCCCAAATAACCCCAAACGACGCACCCGGTCTGGTTTAAACCGAAAATGAACATATGTCAAAATAGGTATCGATTCGAAGGTCACGACCCTCAACATCGTACCCACACGACTAATAACAGATATGGATACTTTTTGAAAATCCCAAACTCAAAAAAGTACAAAAATGCCCCAAAATAACCCCAAACGACACACCAGGTTGGGTTTAAACCAAAAATGAACATATGCTGAAGTAGGTATCGATTCGATGGTCATGATCCCCAACATCGCATCCACACATCTAATAAGAGATAAGGGCACCTTTTAGAGAATCCCAAACCCAAAAAAGTATAAAAATGCCCCCAAATACCCCCAAATGACCCACCTGGTCTGGTTTAAACCGAAAATGAACATATGTCAAAATATGTTTCGATTTGAAAGTCATGACCCTCAACATCGCATCCAAAAGTCTAATAAGCGATAAGGACACTTTTCAGAAAATACCAAACCCAGAAATGTACAGAAATGCTCCCAAATGACCCCAAACGACCCACCCGATCTATTTTTATCCGAAAATGAACATATGAAAAAAAGTATCATTTCAAAAGCCACGACCCTCAACATCGCATCCACATGTCTAACAAGAGATAAGGACACTTCTTAGAAACTACCAAACACAAAAAAGTATAGAAATGCCCCCAAATTACCCCAAACGACCCACCTGGTCTGGTTTAAACCGAAAATGAACATATGTCAAAATAGGTATTGATTCGAAGGTCACGACCCTCAACATTGCATCCACATGTCTAACAAGAGATAAGGACACTTTTTGGAAAATACCAAACCCAAAAAAATACAGAAATGCCCCAAACTAACGCCAAACGACCCACCCGATTAGGTTTTAACAAAAAATGAACATATGTCTAAATAGGTATCGATTCGAAGGTCACGACCCTCAACATCGCATCCACACATCTAATAAGAGATAAGGACACTTCTTAGAAAATCCCAAACCCAAAAAAGTACAGAAATGCCCCCAAATAACCCCAAACGACCCACCCGGTCTGGTTTAAACCGAAAATAAACATATGTCAAAATAGGTATCAATTCGAAGGTCACGACCCTCAACATTGCTTCGACAAGTCTAATAAGGGATAAGGACACCTTTTAGAAAATTCTAAACCCAAAAAAGTACTGAAATGCCCCCAAATAACCCCAAACGACGCACCCGGTCTGGTTTAAACCGAAAATGAACATATGTCGAAATAGGTATCGATTCGAAGGTCACAACCCCCAACATTGCTTCCACAAGTTTAATAAGGGATAAGGACACCTTTTAGAAAATTCCAAACCCAAAAATGTACTGAAATGCCCCCAAATGATGCACCCAGTCTGGTTTAAACCGAAAATAAACATATGTCAAAATAGGTATCTATTCGAAGGTCACGACCCTCAACATCGTATCCACACGTCCAATAATAGATATGGATACTTTTTAGAAAATCCCAAACTCAAAAAAGTATAAAAATGACCCCAAATAACCCCAAACGACACACCGGGTCGGGTTTAAACAAAAAATGAACATATGCCGAAGTAGGTATCGATTCGATGGTCACCACCCTCAACATCGCATCCACATGTCTAATAAGAGATAAGGACACGTTTAAGAAAATCCCAAGCCCAAAAAAATACAAAATGCCCCCAAATACCCCCAATCGACCCACCTGGTCTGGTTCAAACGAAAAATGAACATATGTCGAAATAGGTATCGATTCAAAGGTCACGACCCTCAACATCGCATCCACATGTCTAATAAGAGACAAGGACACTTTTCAGAATTCGAAGCCCAAAAATGTATAGAAATGCTCTCAAATAACCACAAATGACCCACCCAGTCTGGTTTAAATCGAAAATGAACAAATGTTGAAATAGGTATCGTTTCGAAGGTCACGACCCTCAACATCGCATCCACATGTCTAACAAGAGATAAGGACACCTTTTAGAAAATCCCAAACCCAAAAAAGTACAGAAATGCCCCCAAATAACCCCAAACGACCCACCCGGTCTGTTTTAAACCAAAAATGAACATATGCTGCAGTAGCTATCGATTCGATGGTCACGACCCTCAACAGCGCATCCACACTTCTAATAAGAGATAAGGACACTTTTTAGGAAAACCCAAGCCCAAAAAAGTGTAGAAATGCCCCAAAATAACCCCAAACGACCCACCTGGTCTGGTTTAAATCGAAAATGAACATATGTCAAAGTAGGTATCGATTCTAAGGTCACGACCCTCAACATCGCATCCAGAAGTCTAATAAGAGATACGGACACTTTTCAGAAAATAGAAAACCCAAAAATGTACAGAAATGCCCACAAATAACCCCAAACGACCCACCCGATCTGGTTTAAACCGTAAATGAACATATGTCAAAAGAGGCATTGATTCGAAGGTCAGGACCCTCAACATCGCATCCACACGTCTAATAAGAGTTAAGGACACTTTTTAGAAAATCCCAGGCCCATAAAAGTACAGAAATGCCCCCAAATAACGCCAAATGACCCACCCGATCTGGTTTAAATGAAAAATGAACATATGTCGAAAGAGGTATCGATTCGAAGGTCACGACCCTCAACATCTCATCCACACATCTATTAAGAGATAAGGACACTTTGTAGAAAATACCATACCCAAAAAAGTACAGAAATGCACCCAAATAATCCCAAACGACCTACCCGGTATGGTTTAAACCAAAAATGAACATATGCCAAAAAAGGTATCGATTCGAAGGTCACGACCCTCAACATCGCATCCACTCGTCTAACAAGAGATAGGGACACTTCTTAGAAAATACCAAACACAAAAAAGTACAGAAATGCCCCCAAATTACCCCAAATGACCCAACAGGTCTGGTTTAAATAAAAAATGAACACATGTCAAAATAGGTATCGATTCGAAGGTGACGACCCTCAACATCGCATCCACACATCTAATAAGGAGGAAGACACTTTTTAGAAAATTCCAAACCCAAAAAAGTACAAAAATGCCCAAAAATAACTCCAAACGACCCATCCGATTAGGTTTTAACCGAAAAAGAACATATGTTGAAATACGTATCGATTTGAAGGTCACGACCCACAACATCGCATCCACACGTCTAATAAGAGTTAATGACACTTTTTAGAAAATCCTAGGCCCATAAAAGTATAGAAATGCCCCCAAATAACCCCAAACGACCCACCCGGTCTGGTTTAAACAAAAAATGAACATATGGCGAAAGAGGCATCAATTCGAAGGTCACGACCCTCAACATCGCATCCACACATATAATAAGAGATAAGGACACTTTGTAGAAAATACCAAACCCAAAAAAGTAAAGAAATGCACCCAAATAATCCCAAACGACCCACCCGGTATGGTTTAAACCAAAAATGAACATATGCCAAAAAAGGTATCGATTCGAAGGTCACGACCCTCAACATTGCATCCACTCATCTAATAAGAGATAGGGACACTTCTTAGAAAATACCAAACACCAAAAAGTACAGAAATGCCCCCAAATTACCCCAAATGACCCAATAGGTCTGGTTTAAATCGAAAATGAACACATGTCAAAATAGGTATCGATACGAAGGTGATGACCCTCAACATCACATCCACACGTCTAATAAGGAGGAAGACACTTTTTAGAAAATTCCATACCCAAAAAAGTACAGAAATGCCCAAAAATAACTCCAAACGACCCACCCGATTAGGTTTTAACCGAAAAAGAACATATGTCGAAATAGGTATCGATTCGAAGGTCACGACCCTCAACATCGCATCCACACGTCTAATAAGAGTTAAGGACACTTTTTAGAAAATCCCAGGCCCATAAAAGTACATAAATGCCCCCAAATAACCCCAAACGACCCACCCGGTCTGGTTTAAATCGAAAATGAACATATGTCAAAATAGGTATCGATTCGAAGGTCACGACCCTCAACATCGCATCCACACATCTAATAAGAGATAAGGACACTTTGTAGAAAATACCAAACCCAAAAAAGTACAGAAATGCACCCAAATAATCCCAAACGACCCACCCGGTATGGTTTAAACCGAAAATGAACATATGCCAAAAAAGGTATCGATTCGAAGGTCACGACCCTCAACATCGCCTCCACTCGTCTAACAAGAGATAGGGACACTTCTTAGAAAATACCAAACACAAAAAAGTACAGAAATGCCCCCAAATTACCCCAAATGACCCAACAGGTCTAGTTTTAATAAAAAATGAACACATGTCAAAATAGGTATCGATTCGAAGGTGACGACCCTCAACATCGTATCCACACGTCTAATAAGGAGAAAGACACTTTTTAGAAAATTTCAAACCCAAAAAAGTATAGAAATGCCCAAAAATAACTCCAAATGACCCACCCGGTTAGGTTTTAACCGAAAAAGAACATATGTCGAAATAGGTATCGATTCGAAGGTCACGACCTTCAACATCGCATCCACACGTCTAATAAGAGATAAGGATACTTTTTTGAAAATCCCAGGCCCAAAAAAGTATAGAAATGCCTCCAAATAACCCCAAACGACCCACCCGGTCTGGTTTAAGTAAAAAATGAACATATGCCAAAATACGTATCGATATGAAGGTCACGACCCTCAACATCGCATCCACACATCTAATAAGAGATAAGGACACTTTTTAGAAAATCACAAACCCAAAAAAGTACAGAAATGCATCCAAATAACACCAAACTACCCACCCAATTTGGTTTAAACCAAATTTCAACATATGTTGAAATAGGCATCGATTCAAAGGTCACAACCCCCAACATCGTATCCACACGTCTAATAAGAGATACTGACACTTTTTAGAAAATCCCAAACCCAAAAAAGTCCAGAAATGCCCCTAAATAAGCCCACACGACCCAACCAGTCTGGTTAGGACCGTAAATAAACACATGTCAAAATACGTATCAATTCGAAGGTCTTGCCCCTCAACATCGAATCCACGCGTCTAATAAGAGATAAGGACTCTTTTTAGAAATTCCCAAACCCCAAAAAGTACAGAAATGCCCTGAAATAATCCCAAACGACCCAGTCGGTCTGGTTTAAACAAAAAATGAACATATGTCAAAATAGGTATCGTTTCGAAAGTCACGACCCTCAACACCGCATCTACATGTCTAATACGAGATAAGGACACTTTTTAGAAAATCCAAAGGCCAAAAAAGTACAGAAATGCCACCAAACAACCCCATACAACCCACCCGGTCTTGTTTAAACCAAAAATGAACATATGCAGAAGTAGGTATCGATTCGATGGTCAGGACCCTCAACATCGCATCCACACGTCTAATAAGAGATAAGGACACTTTTTAGAAAACCCCAAACCCAAAAAAGTACAGAAATATCCTCAAATAACCCCGAACGATCCACCCGGTCTGGTTTAAATCGAAAATGAACATATGTCGAAATAGGTATCGATTTGAAGGTCATGACCCTCAACATCGCATCCACATGTCTAATAAAAGATAAGGACACTTTTTAGAAAATACTAAACCCAAAAAGTACAGAAATGCCCCCAAATAACCCCAAACGACCCACCCGGTCTGGTTCAAATCGAAAAATAACATAAGCCAAAAAATGTATCAATTCAAAGGACACGACCCTCAACATCGCATCCACACGTCTAATAAGAGATAAGGACACTTCTTAGAAAACACCAAACCCATAAAACTATAAAAATGCCCAAAAATAACCCCTAACGACCCACCCGGTCTGGTTTAAATAAAAAATGAATACATGTCGAAATAGGTACCGATTCGAAGGTCACGACCCTCAACATCGCATCCATCCGTCTAATTAGAAATAATGACACATTTTAAAAAATCCCAAACCCAAAAGAGTTCAGAAATGCCCCCAAATAACCCCAAACGACCCACATGGTCCGGTTTAAACCGAAAATGAACATATGTCAAAATATGTATCGATTCGAAGGTCACGACCCTCAACATCGCAACCACACGTCTAACAAGAGATAATGACACTTTTTAGAAAATACCAAAACCAAAAAAGTATAGAAATGCCCCCAAATAACTCCAAACGACCCACCTAATCTGGTTTAAACAAAAAATGAACATATGCCGAAATAGGTACCGATTCGCAGGTCACAACCCTCAACATAGTATCCACACGTCTAATAAGAGATAAGGACACTTTTTAGACAATCCCAAGCCCAAAAAAGTGCAGAAATGCCCCTACATAACCCTAAACGACCCACATGGTCGGGTTTAAATCGAAAATGAACATATGCCAAAATAGGTATTGATTCAAATGTCATGGCCCTCAACAACTTATCCACATGTCTAATAAGAGATAAGGACACTTTTTAGCAAATACCAAACCCAAAAAAGTACAGAAATGCCCCCTTATAACCCCAAACGACCCACCCGATCTGGTTCAAACCAAGAACGAACATATACGAAAATAGGTATCGATTCGAAGGTCACGATCCTCAACATCGCATCCAAACGTCTTATAAGGGGTAAGGACACTTTTTAGAAAATATCAAACCCATAAAATTATAAAAATGCCCCCAAATAACCCCAAATGACCCACCCGATCTGATCTGGTTTAAACCGAAAATGAACATATGCCCAAATAGGTATCGATTCGAAGGTCACTACTCTGAACATCGCACCCACACGTCTAATAAGAGATAAGGACAATTTTTAGATAATACGAAACCCAAAAAAGTATAGAAATGCCCCCCAAATAACCCCAAACGATCAACTTGGTCTAATTTAAGCTAAAAATGAATATATGTCAAAATAGGTATCGATTCGAAGTCACAACCCTCAACATCTCATCCGCATGTCTAATCATAGATAAGGACACTTTTTAGAAAATCCCAAACCCAAAAAAGTAAAGAAATGCCCCCAACTAACCCCAAACGGCCCACCTGGTCTGGTTTGAACAAAAAATGAACATATGTCGAAATAGGTATCGGTTCGCAGGTAACAACCCTCAACGTCGCATCCACACGTCTAATAAGAGATAAGGACACTTTTTAGACAATCCCAAACCCAAAAAAGTACAGAAATGCCTCCAAATAACCCCAAACGACTCACCTAGTATGGTTTAAACCGAAAATGAACATATGTTGAAGTACGTATCGATTCGAAGGTCACGACCCTCAGCATCGCATCCACAAATCAAATAAGAGGTAAGGACACTTTCTAGAAAAGTCCAAACCCAAAAACGTACAGAAATGCCCCCAAACACCCCCTAACGACCCACCTGGTCTGGTTTAAACTGAAAACGAACATATGTCAAAATAGGTATTGAAGGTCACGACCTCAACACCGCATCCACATGTCTAATAAGAGATAGGACACTTTAAAATCCAAGCCCAAAATGTATAGAAATGCTCCCTATAACCCAAATGAACGGTTTAAACAAAAATGAACAAATGTTGAAAATGATCGATCGAAGGTCACGACCCTCATTATCGCATCCACTTGTCTAATAAGAGATAATGACACTTTTTAGAGAATCCCAAACCCAAAAAAGTACAGAAATGCCCCAAAATAACCCAAACGACCCAACCGATCTGTTCTAAACAGAAAATGAACATATGCCGTAGTAGCTATCGATTCGATGGCCATGACCCTCAACATCGCATCCACACGTCTAATAAGAGATAAGGACACGTTTAAGAAAATCCAAACCCAAAAAAAGTACAGAAATGCCCCCAAATACCCCCAAACGACCCACCTGGTCTGGCTTAAACGAACAATGAACATATGTCGAAATAGGTATCGATTCGAAGGTCACGACTCTCAACATCGCATCCACATGTCTAATAAGAGATAATGACACTTTTCAGAAATCCAAGCCTAAAAATGTACAGAAATGCTCTCAAATAACCCTAAATGACCCGCCCCGGTCTGGTTTAAACAGAAAATGAACAAATGTTGAAATAGGTATCGATTCGAAGGTCACGACCCTCAACATCGCCTCCACACGTCTAATAAGAGATAAGGACACTTTTTAGAAAATACCAAACCCAAAAAAGTACAGAAATGCCCCCAAATAACCCCAAACGGACCCTCCCGGTCTGGTTTAAAATGAAAATGAACATATGCCAAAATAGGTATCGATTCGATGGTCACGACTGTCAACATCCACATGTCTAATAAAAGATAAGGACACCTTTTAGAAAATTCCAAACCCAAAAAAGTACAGAAATGCCCCCAATTAACCCCAAACGACCCATCCGGTTTGGTTTAAACCAAAAATGAACATATGTCGAAATAGGTATCGATTCGAAGGTCACGACCCTCAACATCGCATCCACACGTCTAATAAGAGATAAGGACATTTTTAGAAAATCCCAAGCCATAAAAAGTATAAAAATGCCCCCACATAAACCCAAACGACCCACCCGGTATGGTTTAAACCAAAAATGAACATCTGCCAAAATAGGTATCGATTCGAAGGTCACAACCCTCCACATCGCATCCACACGTCTAATAAGAGATAAGGACACTTTTCAGAAAAAAACAAACCCAAAAAAGTACAGAAATGCCCCCAAATAACCCCAAACGACCCATCCGGTTTGTTTTAAACCAAAAATGTACATATGTCGAAATAGGTATCGATTCGAAGGTCACGACCCTCAACATCACATCCACACATCTAATAAGAGATAAGGACATTTTTTAGAAAATTCCAAGCCCAAAAAGTACAGAAATGCCCCCAAATAACCCCAAACGACCCATCCGGTTAGGTTTAAATCGAAAATGAACATATTTCGAAATAGGTATCGATTCGAAGTCACGACCCTCAACATCGCTTCGGCACGTCTAATCAGAGATAAGGACACTTTTTAGAAAATTCAAAACCCAAAAAAGTACAGAAATGCCCCCAAATAACCCCAAACGGCCCACCTAGTCTAGTTTGAACCGAAAATGAACATATGTAGAAATAGGCATCGGTTCGCAGGTCACAACCCTCAACATCGCATCCACAAGTTTAAGAAGGGATAAGAATTCTTTTTAGCAAATCTCAAACCCAAAAAAGTAAAGAAATGCACCCAAATAACGTCAAACGACTCACTCAGTCTGGTTCGGACCGAAAATGAACATATGTCGAAATATGTACGGATTCGAAGGTCACGACCATCAACATCGCATTTACATGTCTAATAAGAGATAACGACACTTTTTAGAGAATCCCAAACCCAAAAAAGTACAGAAATGCTCCCAAATAACCACAAATGACCCACCCAGTCTGGTTTAAACTGAAAATGAACATATGCCAAAATAGGTATCGATTCGCGAGTCACAACCCTCAACATCGCTTCTACACGTATAAAAAGGGAAAAGGACAGTTTTTAGAAAATCCCAAACCCAAAAAAGTACAGAAATGCCACCAAATAATTCCAATCGACCCACCCGGTGTGGTTCGGACCGAAAATGAACACATGTCAAAATACGTATCGATTCGAAGGTTACGACCCTAAACATCGCATACACACGTCTAATAAGAGATAAGGACACTTTTTAGAGAATCCCAAACCCAAAAAGTACAGAAATGCCCCCAAATAACCCCAAACGACCCACCCGGTTTGGTTTAAACCGAAAATGAATATATGTCGAAATAGGTATCGATTCGAAGGTCACGACCCTCAACATCGAATCCACACGTCTATTAAGAGATAAGGACATTTGTAAGAAAATCCCAGGCCCAAAAAAGTACAAAAATGCCCCCAAATAACCCCAAACGGCCCACCCAGTCTACATTAAACCAAAAATGAACATATCCAGAAATAGGTATCGATTTGCTGGTCACAACCCTCAACATCGCATCCACACGTCTAATAATAGATAAGGACACTTATTAGAAAACACCAAGCCCAAAAAAGTACAAAAATAACCCCAAATAACACCAAACAACCCACCTGGTCTGGTTTAAACCGAAAATGAAAATATGCTGAAATAGGTATCGATTCAAAGGTCACGACCCTGAACATTGCATCCACACGTCTAATACGAGATAAGGACACTTTTTAGAAAATACCAAACCTAAAAAAGTACAGAAATGCCCCCCAAATAACCCCAAACAATCAACCCGGTCTTGTTTAAACCGAAAATGAACTTATGTCAAAATAGGTATCGATTCGAAGTCACGAACCTCAACATTGCTTCCGCACGTCTAATAAGAGATAAGGACACATTTTAGAAAATCCCAAGCCCAAAAAAGTATTGAAATGCCACAAAATAACCCCAAACGGCCCACCTAGTCTAGTTTGAACCGAAAATGAACATATGTCGAAATTGGTATCAGTTCGCAGGTCACAACCCTCAACATCGCATCCACATGTCTAAGAAGAGATAAGGACACTTTTTAGCAAATCCCAAACCCAAAAAAGTATAGAAATTTACCCAAATAATGCCAAACTACCCACCCGGTCTGGTTCGGACAGAAAATGAACATATGTCGAAATACGTACCGATTCGAAGGTCACAACCCTCAACATCCCATCCACACGTCAAATAAGAGATAAGGACACTTTTTATAGAATCCCAAACCCAAAAAAATATAAAAATGCCCCCAAATAACCCCAAACGACCCACCCTATCTCGTTTAAACAAAAAATGAACCTATGACAAAATTGGTATCAATTCGAAGGTCACGACCATCAACATCGCATCCACACGTCTAATAAGAGATAAGGACAATTTTTAGAGAATCCCAAACCCAAAAAAGTAAAGAAATGCTCCCAAATAACCCCAAATGACCCACCCGGTCTGGTTTAAATCGAAAATCAAGATATGCCGAAATAGGTATCGATTCGAAGGTCTCGACCCTCAACATCACCTCCACACGTCTAATAAGAGATAAAGACACTTTTTAGAAAATACCAAACCCAAAAAACTATAGAAATTCCCCCAAATAATCCCAAACAACCCTCCCGGTCTGGTTTAAATCGAAAATGAACATATGCCGAAATAGGTATCAATTCGAAGGTCACGTTCCTCAACATCCACATGTCTAATCAGAGATAAGGACACTTTTTAGAAAATACCAAATCCAAAAAAATACAGAAATGCCCCCAAATAACCCCAAAAGACCCATCCGGTTTGTTTTAAACCGAAAATGTACATATGTTGAAATAGGTATCAATTCGAAGGTCATGACCCTCAACATCGCATCCACACGTCTAATACGAGATAAGGACATTTTTTTAAAAATTCCAAGCCAAAAGAGTACAGAAATGCCTCCAAATAACCCCAAACGACCCATCCAGTTAGATTTAAACCGAAAATGAACTTATGTCGAAATAGGTATCGATTCGAAGTCACGTCTAATCAGAGATAAGGACACTTTTTAGAAAATACAAAACCCAAAAAAGTACAGAAATGCCCCCAAATAACCCTAAACGACCCATCCGATTTGGTTTAAACAAAAAAATGAACATATGTCAAAATAGGTATCGATTCGATGGTCACGACCCTCAACATCGCATCCACACATCTAATAAGAGATAAGGACATTTTTATAAAATCGCAAACTAAAAAAAGTACAAAAATACCCACAAAAAAATCCAAACTACCCACCCGGTATGGTTTAAACCGAAAATGAACATATGCCAAAATAGGTATCGATTCGAAGGTCACGACCCTTAACATCGCATCCACACGTCTAATAAGAGATAAGGACAATTTGCAGAAAATACCAAACCCATGAAAATACAAAAATGCCCCCAAATAACCCCAAACGACCCACCCGATTTGGTTTAAACTGAAAATGAACATATGTCAAAATAGGTATCGATTCAAAGGTCACGAACCTCAACATCGCATCCACACGTCTAATAACAGATAAAGACACTTTTTAGAAAACACCAAGCCCAATAAAGTACAGAAATGCAACCAAATATCCCCAAACCACCGACCCGGCCTACTTTAAATAAAAAATAAACATATTTCGAAATAGGTATCGATTCAAAGGTCACAACCCTCAACATCGCATCCACCCATCTAATAACAGACATAAGGACAATTTTTAGAAAATACCAAACCCAAACAAGGAGATAAATGCCCCCAAATAACCCCAAATGACCCACCCGGTCTGGTTTAAATCGAAAAAGAACAAATGCCAAAATAGTTATCGATTCGAAGGTCACGACCCTCAACATTGCATCCACACGTCTAATAAGAGATAAGGACACTTTTTAGAAAATACCAAACCCAAAAAAGTATAGAAATGCCCCCAAATAACCAAACGACACACTCGGTCTGGTTTAAACCAAAAATGAACATATGTCGATATAGGTATCGATTCGAAGGTCACGACCCTCAACATCGCATCCACACATCTAACAATAGATAAGCACACCTTTTAGAAAATCCAGAGGCCAAAAAAGTATAGAAATGCCCCCAAATAACCCCAAACGACCCACCCGATCTGGTTAAAATAGAAAATGAACATATACCGAAATAGGTACCGATTCGTAGGTCACAACCCTCAACATCGTATCCACCCGTCTAATAAGAGATAAGGACACTTTTTAGAAAATCCCAAGCCCAAAAAAATACAGAAATGCCCCCAAATAACCCCAAACAACCCACACGGTCTTGTTTAAATCAAAAAAGAATATATGCCAAAATCAGTATTGATTCGAAAGTCATGACCCTCAACAACGCATCCACATGTCTAATAAGAGACAAGGACACTTTTTAGAAAATACCAAACCCAAAAAAGTATAGAAATGCCCCCTTATAACCCCAAACGACCCACCCGGTCTGGTTTTAACCGAAAATGAACATATGCTGAAATAGGTATCGATTCGAAGGTCACGAACCTCAACATCGCATCCACAAAACTAATAAGAAATAATGACACTTTTTAGAAAATACCAAACCCATAAAAGTACAAAAATGCCCCCAAATAACCCTAAACGACCCACCCGATCTGGTTTAAATAGAAAATGAATATATATCAAAATAGCTATCGATTCGAAGGTCACGACACTCAACATCGCATCCACACGTCTAATAATAGATAAGGACACTTATTAGAAAACACCAACCCCAAATAGGTACAGAAATAACCCCAAATAACACCAAACAACCCATCTGGTCTGGTTTAAACCGAAAATAAAAATATGTCGAAATAGGTATCGATTCGAAGGTCATGACCTTGAACATCGCATCAACACGTCTAAATAGAGATAAGGACACATTTTAGAAAATACCAAACCCAAAAAAGTATAAAAATGCCCCCAAATAACCCAAAACGATTAACCCGATCTTATTTAAACCGAAAATGAACATATGTCACAATAGGTATCGATTCGAAGTCACGAGCCTCAACATCACTTTTGCATGTCTAATCAAAGATAAGGACACTTTTTAGAAAATCCCAAACCCAAAAAAGTACAAAAATGCCCCCAAATAAGCCCAAACGGCCCACCTGGTCTGGTTTGAACCGAAAATGAACATATGTGGAAATAGGTATCGGTTCGTATGTCACAATCCTCAACATCGCATCCACACGTCTAAGAAGAGATAAGGACACTTTTTAGCAAATCCCAAACCCAAAAAAGTATAGAAATCCACCCAAATAACGCCAAACGACCCACTCGGTCTGGTTCGGACCGAAAATGAACAAATGTCGAAATACGTACCGATTCGAAGGTCATGACCCTCAACATCCCATCCACACATCAAATAAGAAATAAGGACACTTTTTATAGAATCCCAAACCCAAAAAAGTTTAGAAATGCCCCCCAAATAACCCCAAACGACCCACCCGGTCTCGTTTAAACCAAAAATATACATATGACGAAATAGGTATCGATTCGAAGGTCACGACCATCAACATCGCATCCACACGTCTAATAAGAGATAAGGACATTTTTTAGAGAATCCCAAACCCAAAAAAGTATAGAAATGCTCGCAAATAACCCCAAATGACCCACCCGGTCTGGTTTAAATAAAAAATAAACTTATGCCAAAATAGGTATCGATTCGAAGGTCACGACCCTCAACATCGCCTCCACACGTCTAATAAGAGATAAGGACACTTTTAGAAAATACCAAACCCCAAAAACTATAGAAATTCCCCAAAATAACCCCAAACGACCCTCCCGGTCTGGTTTAAACTGAAAATGAACATATGCCGAAATAGGTATCGATTCGAAGGTCACGATCCTCAACATCCACATGTCTAATTAGAGATAAAGACACTTTTTAGACAATACCAAACCCAAAACAATGATGAAATGCCCCCAAATAACCCCAAACGACCCATCCGATTTGTTTTAAACCGAAAATGAACATATGTCGAAATAGGTATCGGTTCGAAGGTCAAGACCCTCAACATCGCATCCACACGTCTAATAAGAGATAATGACATTTCTTAGAAAATCCAAAGCCCAAAAAAGTACAGAAATGCCCCCAAATAAACCCAAACGACCCACCCGGTCTGGTTTAAATCGAAACTGAACATATACTGAAATAGGTATCGATTCGAAAGTCACGACCCTCAACATCGCATCCACACATCTAATAAGAGATAAGAACACTTTTTAGAAAATACCAAACCCAAAAAAATACAGAAATGCCCCCAAATAACCTCAAACGACCCACCCGATTTGGTTTAAACCGAAAATGAACATATGCCGAAATAGGTATCTATTCGAAGGTCACGACCCTCAACATCGCATCCACGCGTCCAATAAGAGATAAGGACACTTTTTAGAACATACCAAACCCAAAAATGTACTATGCCCCCAACTAACCAAACGACACACTCGGTCTGGTTTAAACCGACAATGAACATATGTCGATATAGGTATCGATTCGAAGGTCATGACCCTTAACATCGCATCCACACGTCTAACAATTGATAAGGACACATTTTAGAAAGTCCCAAGGCCAAAAAAACATAGAAATGCCCCCAAATAACCCCAAACGACCCACCCGGTCTGGTTTAAACAAAAAATGAACATATGCCGAAATAGGTACTGATTCGCTGGTCACAACCCTTAACATCGTATACACACGTCTAATAAGACATAAGGACACTTTTCAGAAAATCCCAAGCCCCAAAAAGTACAGACATACCCCAAATAACCCCAAACGACCCTCCCGGTCTGGTTTAAACTGAAAATGAACATATGCCAAAATAGGTATCGATTCGAAGGTCACGACCCTCAACATCCACATGTCTAATAAGAGATAAGGACACTTTTCATAAAGTATAGAAATACCCCCAAATAACCCCAAACGACCTACCTAATCTGGTTTAAACAAAAAATGAACATATGCCAAAATAGGTACTGATTCGCAGGTCACAACTCTCAACATCTTATCCACACGTCTAATAAGAGATAAGGACACTTTTTAGAAAATCCCAAGCCCAAACAAGTGCAGAAATGTCCCTAAATAACCCTAAACGACCCACAGGGTCTGGTTTAAATAAAAAATAAACATATGCTAAAATAGGTATCGATTCAAATGTCATGACACTCAACAATGCATCCACATGTCTAATAAGAGACAAGGACACTTTTTAGAAAATACCAAACCCAAAAAAGTATAGAAATGCCCCCTTATAACCCCAAACGACCCACCCGGTCTGGTTTTAACCGAAAATGAACATATGCTGAAATAGGTATCGATTCGAAGGTCACGAACCTCAACATCGCATCCACAAAACTAATAAGAAATAATGACACATTTTAGAAAATACCAAACCCATAAAAGTACAAAAATGCCCCCAAATAACCCTAAATGACCCACCCGATCTGGTTTAAACAGAAAGTGAATATATATCAAAATAGCTATCGATTCGAAGGTCACGACACTCAACATCGCATCCACAAGTCTAATAATAGATAAGGACACTTATTAGAAAACACCAACCCCAAATAGGTACAGAAATAACCCCAAATAACACCAAACAACCCATCTGGTCTGGTTTAAACCAAAAATAAAAATATGTCGAAATAGGTATCGATTCCAAGGTCATGACCTTGAACATCGCATCAACACGTCTAATAAGAGATAAGGACACATTTTAGAAAATACCAAACCCAAAAAAGTATAAAAATGCCCCCAAATAACCCAAAACGATTAACCCGATCTTATTTAAATCGAAAATGAACATATGTCACAATAGGTATCGATTCGAAGTCACGAGCCTCAACATCACTTTTGCACGTCTAATCAAAGATAAGGACACTTTTTAGAAAATCCCAAACCCAAAAAAGTACAAAAATGCCCCCAAATAAGCCCAAACGGCCCACCTGGTCTGGTTTGAACCGAAAATGAACATATGTCAAAATAGGTATCGGTTCGTATGTCACAATCCTCAACATCGCATCCACACGTCTAAGAAGAGATAAGGACACTTTTTAGCAAATCCCAAACCCAAAAAAGTATAGAAATGCACCCAAATAACGCCAAACGACCCACTCGGTCTGGTTCGGACCGAAAATGAACAAATGTCGAAATACGTACCGATTCGAAGGTCACGACCCTCAACATCCCATCCACACATCAAATAAGAAATAAGGACACTTTTTATAGAATCCCAAACCCAAAAAAGTTTAGAAATGCCCCCCAAATAACCCCAAACGACCCACCCGGTCTCGTTTAAACCAAAAATATACATATGACGAAATAGGTATCGATTCGAAGGTCACGACCATCAACATCACATCCACACGTCTAATAAGAGATAAGGACATTTTTTAGAGAATCCCAAACCCAAAAAAGTATAGAAATGCTCGCAAATAACCCCAAATGACCCACCCGGTCTGGTTTAAATAAAAAATAAACTTATGCCAAAATAGGTATCGATTCGAAGGTCACGACCCTCAACATCGCCTCCACACGTCTAATAAGAGATAAGGACACTTTTCAAAAATACCAAACCCCAAAAACTATAGAAATTCCCCAAAATAACCCCAAACGACCCTCCCGGTCTGGTTTAAACTGAAAATGAACATATGCCGAAATAGGTATCGATTCGAAGGTCACGATCCTCAACATCCACATGTCTAATTAGAGATAAAGACACTTTTTAGACAATACCAAACCCAAAACAGTACAGAAATGCCCCCAAATAACCCCAAACGACCCATCCGATTTGTTTTAAACCGAAAATGAACATATGTCGAAATAGGTATCGGTTCGAAGGTCAAGACCCTCAACATCGCATCCACACGTCTAATAAGAGATAATGACATTTCTTAGAAAATCCAAAGCCCAAAAAAGTACAGAAATGCCCCCAAATAAACCCAAACGACCCACCCAGTCTGGTTTAAACCGAAACTGAACATATACTGAAATAGGTATCGATTCGAAAGTCACGACCCTCAACATCGCATCCACACGTCTAATAAGAGATAAGAACACTTTTTAGAAAATACCAAACCCAAAAAAATACAGAAATGCCCCCAAATAACCTCAAACGACCCACCCGGTTTGGTTTAAACCAAAAATGAACATATGCCGAAATAGGTATCTATTCGAAGGTCACGACCCTCAACATCGCATCCACGCGTCCAATAAGAGATAAGGACACTTTTTAGAACATACCAAACCCAAAAAAGTACTATGCCCCCAAATAACCAAACGACACACTCGGTCTGGCTTAAACCGACAATGAACATATGTCGATATAGGTATCGATTCGAAGGTCATGACCCTTAACAACCCATCCACACGTCTAACAATTGATAAGGACACTTTTTAGAAAGTCCCAAGGCCAAAAAAACATAGAAATGCCCCCAAATAACCCCAAACGACCCACCCGGTCTGGTTTAAACAAAAAATGAACATATGCCGAAATAGGTACTGATTCGCTGGTCACAACCCTTAACATCGTATACACACGTCTAATAAGACATAAGGACACTTTTCAGAAAATCCCAAGCCCCAAAAAGTACAGACATGCCCCAAATAACCCCAAATGACCCTCCCGGTCTGGTTTAAACTAAAAATGAACATATGCCAAAATAGGTATCGATTCGAAGGTCACGACCCTCAACATCCACATGTCTAATAAGAGATAAGGACACTTTTCATAAAGTATAGAAATACCCCCAAATAACCCCAAACGACCTACCTAATCTGGTTTAAACAAACAATGAACATATGCCAAAATAGGTACTGATTCGCAGGTCACAACTCTCAACATCTTATCCACACGTCTAATAAGAGATAAGGACATTTTTTAGAAAATCCCAAGCCAAAACAAGTACAGAAATGTCCCTAAATAACCCTAAACGACCCACACGGTCTGGTTTAAATCAAAAATAAACATATGCCAAAATAGGTATCGATTCAAATGTCATGACACTCAACAATGCATCCACATGTCTAATAAGAGACAAGGACACTTTTTAGAAAATACCCAACCCAAAAAAGTATAGAAATGCCCCCTTATAACCTCAAATGAGCCCCCCGGTTTGGTTCAAATTGAGAATGAACATATGCGAAAATAAGTATCGATTCGAAGGTCACGACCCTCAACATCGCATCCAAATGTCTTATAAGAGATAAGGACACTTTTTAGAAAATATCAAACCCAAAAAAGTACAGAAATGCCCCCAAATAACCCCAAACGATCAACCCGGTCTAATTTTAGCCAAAAATGAACAGATGTCGAAATAGGAATCGATTCGAAGTCACAACCCTCAGCATCGCTTCTGCATGTCTAATCAGAGATAAGGACACTTTTTAGAAAATCCCAAACCCAAAAAAGTATAAATGCCCTCAACTAACCCCAAACGGCCCACCTGGTCTGATTTGAACAAAAAATGAACATATGTCGAAATAGGCATCGGTTCGCAGGTCCCAACCCTCAACATCGTATCCACACGTCTAATAAGAGATAAGGACACTTTTTAGAGAATCCCAAACCCAGAAAAGTACAGAAATGCCCCCAAATAACCCCAAACGACTCACCCGCTCAGGTTTAAACCAAAAATGAACATATGCCAAAATAGGCATCGATTCGAAGGTCATGACCCTCAACATCGTCTTCACACGTCTAATAAGAGATAAGGACACTTTTTAGAAAATACCAAACCCAAAAATGTACAGAAATGCCCCCAAATAACCCCAAACAACCCTCCCGGTCTGGTTTAAATCGAAAATGAACATATGCCGAAATAGGTATCGATTCGATGGTCACGACCGTCAACATCCACATGTCTAATAAGAGATAAGGACACGTTTTAGAAAATACCAAACCCAAAAAAGTACAGAAATGCCCCCAAATAACCCCAAAAGACCCATCCGGTTTGGATTAAACAAAAAATGAACATATGTCGAAATAGGTATCGATTCGAAGGTCACGACCCTCAACATCGCAACCACACGTCTCATAAGAGATAAGGACAACTTTTAGAAAATCCTAAGCCAAAAAAAGTATAAAAATGCCCCCACATAAACCCAAATGACCCACCCGACATGGTTTAAACCAAAAATGAACATCTGCCAAAATAGGTATCGATTCGAAGGTCACGACCCTTAACATCGCATCCACACGTCTAATAAGAGAGAAGGACACTATACAGAAAAGCCCCCAAATAACCCCAAACGACCCACCCGGTTTTGTTTAAATCGAAAATGAACATATGTCAAAATAGGTATCGATTCATAGGTCACGACCCTCAACATTGCATCCAGATGTCTAATAAGAGATAAGGACATTTTTTCGAAAACACCAAGCCCAAAAAAGTATAGAAATGCCCCAAAATAACCCCAAACGATCGACCTGGTCTGGTTTAAATCGAAAATGAACATATGCCAAAATTGGTATCGATTCGAAGGTCACGACCCTCAACTTCGCATACACACGTCTAAGAACAAAGATAAGGACAATTTTTAGAAAATACCAAACCCCAAAAAGCATAGAAACGACCTCAAATAACCCCAAACGACCCACCCGGTCTGGTTTAAACCGAAAAAGAACATATGCCGAAATAGGTATCGATTCGAAGGTCACGACCGTCAACATCGCATCCACACATCTAATGACAGAGACAAGGACACTTTTTAGAAAATACCAAACCCAAAAAAGTACATAAATGCCACCAAATAACCAAACGACACACCCGGTCTGGTTTGAACAAAAAATGAACATATGTTGATATAGGTATCGATTCGAAGATCACGACCCTCAACATCGTATCCACACGTCTAATAATAAATAAGCACACTTTTTAGAAAATCCCAAGGCCAAAAGAGAATAGAAATGCTCCCAAATAACCCCCAATGACCCACCCGGTCTGGTTTAAACAAAAAAGAACATATGCCGAAATAGGTACCGATTCGCAGGTAACAACCCTCAACATCGTCTCGACACGTATAATAAGAGATAAGGACACTTTTTAGAAAATCGCAAGCCCAAAAAAGTATAAAAATGCCCCCAAATAATCCCAAATGACCCACACGGTCTGGTTTAAATCGAAAATTAACATATGCCAAAATCGGTATCGATTAGAAGGTCATGACCCTCTACAACGCATCCACATGTCTAATAAGAGATAAGGACACTTTTTAGAAAATACCAAACCCTAAGAAGTACAGAAAAGCCCCTTATAACCCCAAACAACCCACCCGATCTGGTTTAAACCGAAAATGAACATTTGCTGAAATAGGTATCGATTCGAAGGTCAAGACCCTCAACATCGCATCCACACGTCTAATAATAGATAAGGACACTTTTTAGAAAACACCAAGCCCCAAAAAGTATAGAAATAACCCAAATAACACCAAACGACCCACTTGGTCTGGTTTACACTGAAAATGAAAATATGCTGAAATAGGTATCGATTCGAAGGTCACGACCCTGAACATCGCATCCACACGTCTAATACGAGATAAGGACACTTTTTAGAAAATACCAAACCCATAAAAGTACAGAAATGCCCAAAAATAACCCTAAACGATCAACTTAATCTTGTTTAAACCAAAAATGAACATATGTCGAAATAGGTATCGATTCAAAAGTCACGACCGCCAACATCGCATCCACACGTCTAATAAGAGATAAGGACACTTTTTAGAAAACACCAAGCCCCAAAAAGTACAGAAATGCCCTCAAATAACCCCAAACGACCAACCCAGCCTGGTTTAAACCAAAAATGAACATATGCCGAAATAGGTATCGATTCGAAGGTCACGACCCTCAACATCCCATCCACATGTCTAATAAGAGATATGGACACTTTTTAGAGAATCCCAAACCCAAAAAAGTATAGAATTGCCCCCAAATAACCCCAAACGACCCACCCGGTCTGGTTTAAACCGAAAATGAACATATGCTGAAATAGGTATCGATTTGAAGGTCAGGATCCTCAACTTCGCATCCACACGTCTAATAACAGAGATAAGGACAATTTTTAGAAAATACCAAACCCAAAAAAGTATAGAAATGCCCCCAAATAACCCCAAACGACCCACACGGTCTGGTTTAAACCGAAAATGAACATATAACGAAATAGGTAAAATTCGAAGGTCACGACCCCCAACATCGCATCCACATGTCTAATAAGAGATAAGGACACTCTTAGAAACTACCAAGCCCAAAAAAGTACAGAAAAGCCCCAAAATAAACCCAAACGACCAACCCGGTATGGTTTAAACCGAAAATGAACATATGCCCGAAATAGGTATCGATTCGAAGGTCACGACCCTCAACATCGCAGCCACACTTCTAATAAGAGATAAGGACACTTTTGAAAAAATACCAAACCCAAGAAAATACAAAAAATGCCCCCAAATAACCCCAAACGACCCACCCAGTTTGGTTTAAACCGAAAATGAACATATGTCGAAATAGGTATCGATTCAAAAGTCACGACCGCCAACATCGCATCCACACGTCTAGTAAGAGATAAGAACACTTTTTAGAAAACACCAAGCCCAAAAAAGTTCAGAAATGCCCCAAATAACCCCAAACGTACGACCCGGTCTGGTTTAAACCAAAAATGAACATATGCCGAAATAGGTATCGATTCGAAGGTGACCCTCAACATCGAATCCACACGTCTAATAACAGAGATAAGGACAATTTTTAGAAAATACCAAACCCAAATAAGTTCAGAAATGCCCCAAATAACCCCAAACGTACGACCGCTGGTTTAAACCAAAAATGAACATATGCCGAAATAGGTATCGATTCGAAGGTCACGACCCTCAACATCACATCCACACGTCTAATAACAGAGATAAGGACAATTTTTAGAAAATACCAAACCCAAATAAGTATAGAAATGCCCCCAAAGAACCCCAAATGACACACTCGATCTGGTTTAAACCGAAAAAGAACATATGTCGATATAGGTATCGACTCGAAGGTCACAATCCTCAACAATGCATCCACACATCTAATAATAGATAAGCACGCTTTTTAGAAAATCCCAAGGCCAAAAACGTATAGAAATGCCCCCAAATAACCGCAAATGACCCACCCGGTCTGGTTTAAACCAAAGATGAACATATATCGAAATAGATAAAATTTGAAGGTCATGACCCTCAACATCGCATCCACACGTCTAAGAAGAGATAAGGACACTTTTTAGAAAATACCAAGCCCAAAAGAGTACAGAAAAAGCCCCAAAATAAACCCAAACCACCCACCTGGTATGGTTTAAACCGAAAATGAACATATGCCGAAATAGGTATCGATTCGAAGGTCACGACCCTCAACATCGCATCCACACGTCTAATAAGAGATAAGGACACTTTTCAAAAAATACCAAACTTAAGAAAAAACAGAAATGCCCCCAAATAACTCCAAACAACCCACCCGGTCTAGTTTAAACAAAAAATGAACATATATCGAAAAAGGTAAAATTTGAAGGTCACGACCCCCAACATTGCATCCACACGTCTAATAAGAGATAAGGACACTTCTTAGAAACTACCAAGCCCAACAAAGTACAGAAAAAGCCCCAGAATAAACCCAAACCACCCACCCAGTATGGTTTAAACCGAAAATGAACATATGCTGAAATAGGTATCGATTCGAAGGTCATGACCCTCAACATCGCATCCACATGTCTAATAAGAGATAAGGACACTTTTCAAAAATTACCAAACCCAAGAAAATATAGAAATGCCCCCAAATAACCCCAAACAACCCACCAGGTTTGGTTTAAACCGAAAATAAACATATGTCGAAATAGGTATCGAATCAAAAGTCACGACCCCCAACATCGCATCCACATGTCTTATAAGAGATAAGGACACTTTTTAGAAAACACCAAGCCCAAAAAAGTATAGAAATGCCCCCAAATAACCCCAAACGAATGACCCGGTCTGATTTAAACCGAAAATGAACATATGCCAAAATAGGTATCGATTCGAAGGTCACGACCCTCAACATCGCATCCACACGACTAATAACAGAGATAATGACAATTTTAAAAAAATACCAAACCCAAATAAGTGTAGAAATGCCCACACATAACGCCAAACGACCCACCCGGTCTGGTTTAAACCGAAAAAGAACAAATGCCGAAATAGGTATCAATTGAAAGGTCACGACCCTCAACATCGCATCCACACATCTAATAAGAGATAAGGACACTTTTTAGAAAATACCAAATCCAAAAAAGTACAGAAATGCCCCCAAATAACCCCAAACGACCCATCCGGTTTGGTGTAAATCGAAAATGAACATATGTCGAAATAGGTATCGATTCCACGGTCACGACCCTCAACATCGTATTCACACGTCTAATACGAGATAAGTACATTTTTTATAGAATCCCTAACCCAAAAAAGTACAAAAAGGCCCCCAAATAACCCCAAACGACCCACCCGATATTGTTTAAATCGAAAATGAACATATGCCGAAATAGGTATCGATTCGAGTGACGACCCTCAACATCGCTTCTGCATGTCTAATCAGAGATAAGGACACTTTTTAGAAAATCCCAAACCTAAAAAAGTACGGAAATGCCCCCAAATAACCCTAAACGACCCACCCGGTCTGGTTTAAATCGAAAATGAACATATGTCGAAATAGGTATCGATTCGAAGGTCACGATCCTCAACACTGCAACCACACGTCTAATAACAGAGATAAGGACAATTTTTTGAAAATATCAAACCCAAAAAAGTATAGAAATGCCCCCAAATAACCCCAAAAGACCCACCCGGTCTGGTTTAAACCAAAAATGAACATATATCAAAATAGGTAAAATTCGTAGGACACGACCCCCAACATCGAATCCACACGTCTAATTAGAGATATGGACACTTTTTAAAAAATACCAAACCCAAGAAAATACAGAAATGCCCCCAAATAACCCCAAACGACCCACCCGATTTGGTTTAAACCGAAAATGAACATATGTCAAAATAGGTATCGATTCAAAAGTCACGACCCTCAACATCGCATCCACACGTCTAATAAGAGATAAGGACACTTTTTAGAAAACACCAAGCCCAAAAAAGTTCAGAAATGCCCCCAAATAACCCCAAATGTACGACCCGGTCGGGTTTAAACCGAAAATGAACATATGCCAAAATAGGTATCGAGTCGAAGGTCACGACCCTCAACATCGCATCCACACGTCTAATAATAGAGATAAGGACAATTTTTAGAAAATACCAAACCCAAATAAGTATAGAAATGCCCCCAAATAACCTCAAACGATACACTCGATCTGGTTTAAACCGGAAAAGAACATATGTTGATATAGGTATTGACTCGAAGGTCACGACCCTCAACATCGCATCCACACATCTAATAATAGATAAGCACACTTTTTAGAAAATCCCAAGGCCAAAAACGTATAGAAATGCCCCCAAATAACCCCAAATGACCCACCCGGTCTAGTTTAAACCAAAGATGAACATATATCGAAATAGATAAAATTTGAAGGTCACGACCCTCAACAGCACATCCACACGTCTAACAAGAGATAAGGACACCTTTTAGAAAATACCAAGCCCAAAAGAGTACAGAAAAAGCCCCAAAATATACCCAAACCACCCACCCGGTATGGTTTAAATCGAAAATGAACATATGCCGAAATAGGTATTGATTCGAAGGTCACGACCCTCAACATCGCACCCACACATCTAATAAGAGATAAGGACACTTTCCAGAAAATACCAAACCCAAGAAAATATAGAAATGTCTCCAAATAACCCCAAACGACCCACTCGGTCTGGTTTAAACAAAAAATGAACACATATCGAAATAGGTAAAATTCGAAGGTCACGACCCCCAACATCGCATCCACACGTCTAATAAAAGATAAGGACACTTCTTAGAAACTTCCAAGCCCAAAAAAGTACAGAAAAAGCCCAAATATGAACCCAAATCACCCACCCGGTATGGTTTAAAACGAAAATGAACATATGCCGAAATAGGTATCGATTCGAAGGTCATGACCCTCAACATCGCATCCACACGTCTAATAAGGGATAAGGACACTTTTCAGAAAATACCAAACCCAAGAAAATACAGAAATGCCCCCAAATAGCCCCAAACGACCCACCAGGTTTGGTTTAAACCGAAAATGAACAGATGTTGAAATAGGTATCGATTCAAAAGTCACGACCCCCAACATCGCATCCACACGTCTAATAAGAGATAAGGACACTTTTTAGAAAACACCAAGCCCAAAAAAGTACAGAAATGCTCCCAAATAACCCCAAACGAACGACCCCGTATGGTTTAAATCGAAAATGAACAAATGCCAAAATAGGTATCGATTCGAAGGTCACGACCCTCAACATCGCATCCACACGTCTAATAATAGAGATAAGGACAACTTTAAAAAAATAGCAAACACAAATAAGTATAGAAATGCCCCCAAATAACCCCAAACGACCCACCTGGTCTGGTTTCAACCGAAAAAGAACAAATGCCGAAATAGGTATCAATTCGAAGGTTATGACCCTCAACATCGCATCCACATGTTTAATAAGAGATAAGGACACTTTTGAGAAAATACCAAATCCAAAAAAGTACAGAAATGCCCCAAAATAACCCCAAATGACCCATCCGATTTGGTGTAAACCCAAAATGAACATATGTCGAAATAGGTATCGATTCCAAGGTCACAACCCTCAACATCGCATTCACACGTCTAATAAGAGATAAATACTTTTTTTATAGAATCCCTAACCCAAAAAAGTACAGAATCGCCCCCAAATAACCCCGAACGACCCACCCGGTCTCGTTTAAATAAAAAATGAACATATGCCGAAATAGGTATCGATTCGAAGGTCACGACCCTCAACATCGCATCCACACGTCTAATAAGAGATATGGAAACTTTTTAGAGAATCCCGAACCCAAAAAAGTGTAGAATTGCCCCCAAATAACCCCAAATGATCCACCCGATCTGGTTTAAACCGAAAATGAACATATGCCGAAATAGGTATCGATTCCAAGGTCACGATCCTCAACATCGCATCCACACGTCTAATAACAGAGATAAGGACAATTTTTAGAAAATACCAAACCCAAAAAAGTATAGAAATGCCCCCAAATAACCCCAAATGACCCACCCGGTCTAGTTTAAACAAAAAATGAACATATATCGAAATATGTAAAATTCGAAGGTCACGACCCCCAACATCACATCCACACGTCTAATAAGAGATAACGACGCTTCTTAGAAACTACCAAGCCCAAAAAAGTACAAAAAGCCCCAAAATAAACCCAAACGACCCACCCGATATGGTTTAAATCGAAAATGAACATATGCCGAAATAGGTATCGATTCGAAGGTCATGACCCTCAACATCGCAGCCACACGTCTAATAAGAGATAATGACACTTTTCAAAAAATGCCAAACCAAGAGAATACAGAAATGCCCCCAAATAACCCCAAACGACCCACCCGATTTGGTTTAAATCGAAAATGAACATATGTTGAAATAGGTATCGATTCAAAACTCACGACCCCCAACATCGCATCCACACGTCTAATAAGAGATAAGGACACTTTTTAGAAAACACCAAGCCCAAAAAGTTTCAGAAATGCCCCCAAATGACCCCAAACGTACGACCCGGTCTGGTTTAAACCGAAAATAAACACATGCTGAATTAGTTATCGATTCGAAGGTCACGACCCTCAACATCGCATCCACACGTCTAATAATAGAGATAAGGACAATTTTTAGAAAATACCAAACCCAAATAAGTATAGAAAAGCCCCCAAATAACCCCAAACGACACACTCGATCTGGTTTAAACTGAAAAAGAACATATGACGATATATGTATCGACTCGAAGGTCACGACCCTCAACATCGCATCCACACGTCTAATAATAGATAAGCACACTTTTTAGAAAATCCCAAGGCCAAAAAGGTATAGAAATACCCGCAAATAACCCCAAACGACCCACCCGGTTGGGTTTAAAAAAAAATTGAACATATGCCAAAATAGGTACCAATTCGCAGGTCACAACCCTCAGCATCGTAACCACACGTTTAATAAGAGATAGGGACACTTTTTAGAAAATCCCAAGCCCAAAAAGTATAGAAATGTCCCCAAATAACCCCAAACGACCCGCACGGTCTGGTTTCAATAAAAAATGAACATATGCTGAAATCGGTATCGATTTGAAGGTCATGACCCTCAACAACGCATCCACATGTCTAATAAGAGATAATGACACTTTTTAGAAAATACCAAACACAAAAAAGTACAGAAATGCCCCCTTATAACCCCAAATGACCCACCCGGTCTGGTTTAAACCGAAAATGAACATATGCTGAAATAGTTATCGATTCGAACGTCACGACCCTCAACATCATATCCACACGTCTAATAGGAGATAAGGACACTTTTTAGAAAATACCAAACCCAAAAAAGTACAGAAATGACCCCAAATAACCCCAAATGACACACCGGCCTGGTTCAAATAAAAAATGAACATATGTCAAAATAGGTATTGATTCGAAGGTCACGACACTCAACATCACATCCACATGTCTAATAATAGATAAGGACATTTTTTAGAAAACAGGAGGCAAAAAAAAGTACAGAAATATCCCCAAATAACCCCAAACGTTCGACCTAGTCTGGTTTAAATCAAAAATGAAAATATGTCGAAATAGGTATCAATTCGAAGGTCACGACCCTGAACATCGCATCCACATGTCTACTACGAGATAAGAACACTTTTTAGAAAATACCAAACCCAAAAAAGAACAGAAATGCCCCCAAATAACCCCAAACGATCAATCCGGTCTTGTTTAAACCAAAAATAAACATATGTCGAAATAGGTATCGATTCGAGTGACGTCCCTCAACATCGTTTCTGCACGTCTAATCAGAGATAAGGACACTTTTTAGAAAATCCCAAACCTCAAAAAGTACGGAAATGCCCCCAAATAACCCTAAATGACCCACCCGGTCTGGTTTAAACAAAAAATGAACATATGCCAAAATAGGTATCGATTCGAAGGTCACGACCCTCAACATCGCCTCCACACGTCTAATAAGAGATAAGGACACTTTTTAAAAAATACCAAACCCAAAAAAGTACAGAAATGCCCGCAAATAACCCCAAACGAACCTCCCGGTCTGGATTAAATAAAAAATGAACATATACCGAAATAGGTATCGATTCGAAGGTCATGACCCTCAACAACGCATCCACATGTCTAATAAGAGAAAACGGAAACTTTTTAGAAAATACCAAACCCAAAAAAGTACAGAAATGCCCCCTTATAACCCCAAATGTCCCACCAGGTCTGGTTTAAACCGAAAATGAACTTATGTTGAAATAGGTATCAATTCGAAGGTCACGACCCTCAACATCATATCCACACGTCTAATAGGAGATAATGACACTTTTTAGAAATTACCAAACCCAAAAAAGTACAGAAATGAACCCAAATAACCCCAAACGACCCACCGGTCTAGTTCAAACAGAAAATGAACATATGTCAAAATAGGTATCGATTCGAAGGTCGTGACACTCAACATCGCATCCACACGTCTAATAATAGATAAGGACATTTTTTAGAAAACACCAAGCCCAAAAAAATACAGAAATAACCTCAAATAACACCAAACGACCCACCTGGTCTGGTTTAAACCGAAATTGAAAATATGCCAAAATAGGTATCGATTCGAAAGTCACGACCCTGAACATCGCATCCACACGTCTAATTCGAGATAAGAACACTTTTTAGAAAATACCAAACCCAAAAAAGAACAGAAATGCCTCCAAATAACCCCAAATGATCAATCCGGTTTTGTTTAAACCGAAAATAAACATATGTTGAAATAGGTATCGATTCGAAGTCACGACCCTCAACATTGCTTTAGCACGTCTAATCAGAGATAAGGACACTTTTTAGAAAATCCCAAACCTAAAAAATTACGAAAATGCCCCTAAATAACCCCAAATGACCCACCCGGTCTGGTATAAACCGAAAATGAACATATGCCGAAATAGGTATCGATTCGAAGGTCACAACCCTCAACATCGCCTCCACACTTCTAATAAGAGATAAGGACACTTTTTCGAAAATACCAAACCCAAAAAAGTACAGAAATGCCCCCAAATACCCCAAACGACCTATCTGGCTTGGTTTAAACCAAAAATGAATAAATGTCGAAATAGGTATCGATTCGAAGGTCACGACCCTCAACATCGCATCCACACATCTAATAAGAGATAAGGACATTTTTTAGAAAATCCCAAGCCCAAAAAAGTGCAGAAATGCCCCCAAATAAACCCAAACAACGCACCTGGTCTGGTTTAAACCGAAAATGATCATATGCTGAAATAGGTATCGACTCGAACGTCACGACCCTCAAAATCGCATCTACACGTCTAATAACAGAGATAAGGACAATTTTTAGAAAATAAAAAACCCAAAAAAGTATAGAAATGCCCCCAAATAACCCCAAATGACCCACCCGATTTGGTTTAAACCAAAAAAACGTATGCAAAAATAGGTATCGATTCGAAGGTGACGACCCTCAACATCGCATCCACACGACTAATAAGAGATAAAGAAAGTTTTTAGAAAACACCAAACCCAAAAAAGTACCGATATGCCCCCAAATAACCAAACGACACTCGGTGTGGTTAAAACCCAAAATGAACATATGTCGATATTGGTATCGATTCGAAGGTCACGACCCTTAACATCGCATTCATACGTCTAATAATAGATAAGGACACTTTTTAGAAAGTCCCAAGGCCAAAAAAGTATAGAAATACCCCCAAACGACCCACCCGGTCTAGTTTAAACAAAAAATGAACCTATGCCTAGATAGGTACCGATTCGCAGGTCATTACCGTCAACATCGTATCCACACGTCTAATAAGAGATAAGGATACTTTTTAGAAAATCCTAAGCCCCTAAAAGTACAGAAATACCCCAAATAACACCAAACGACTCACACGGTCTTGTTTAAATCGAAAATGAACATAGGCCGAAATCGGTATCGATTCGAAGGTCATGACCCTCAAAAACGCATCCACATGTCTAATAAGGGATAAGGACATTTTTTAGAAAATACCAAACCCAAAAAAGTACAGAAATGCCCCCTTATAACCCCAGACAACCCATCCGGTCTGGTTTAAACCGAAAAAGAACATATGCCAAAATAGGTACCGATTCGAAGGTTACGACCCTCAACATCGCATCCACACGTCTAATAAGAGATAAGGACACTTTTTAGAAAATAGCAAACCCAAAAAAGTGCAGAAATGCCCCCAAATAACCAGACGACACACTCGGTCTGGTTTAAACCGAAAATAAACATATGACAATATAGGTATCGATTCGAAGGTCACGATCCTCAACATCGTATCCACACGTCTAATAATAGATAAGGACACTTTTTAGAAAATCCCAAGGCCAAAAAAGTATTGAAATGTCCCAAATAACCCCAAACGACCCACCCGGTCTAGTTTAAACAAAAAATGAGCATATGCCGAAATAGGAACCGATTCGCAGGTGATAACCCATAACATCATATCCACACATCTAATAAGAGATAAGGACACTTTTTAGAAAATCCCAAGCCCAAAAAGTACAGAAATGCCCCCTAATAACCCCAAATGACCCACACGGTCTGGTTTAAATCGAAAATGAACATATGCCAAAATCGGTATCGATTCGAAGGTCATGACCCTCAACAAAGCATCCACATGTCTAATAAGAGATAAGGACACTTTTTAGAAAATACCAAACCCCAAAAAGTATAGAAATGCCCCCTTATAACCCCAAACGACCTACCCGGTCTGGTTTAAACCGAAAATGAACATATGTCAAAATAGGTAGCGATACGAAGTCACGACCCTCAACATCATTTTCGCACGTCTAATTAGAGATAATGACACTTTTTAGAAAATCCCAAACCTATAAAAGTACAGAAATGCCCCCAAATAACCCCAAATGGCCCACCTGGTCTGGTTTGAACTAGAAATGAACATATGTCAAAATTGATATCGATTCGCAGGTAACAATCCTCAACATTGTATCCACACGTCTAACAAGAGATAAGGACGCTTTTTAGAAAATCCCAAACCCAAAAAAGTAAAGCAATGCACCCAAATAACGCAAAACGACCCACTGGGTCTGGTTCGGATCGGAAATGAACATATGTCAAAATACGTATCGATTCGAAGGTCATGACCTTCAACATCCCACTCACATGTCAAATAAGAGATAATGACACTTTTTATAGAATCCCAAACCCAAAAAAGTACAGAAATGCACCCAAATAACCCCAAATGACCCACCCGGTCTGGTCTAAATCGAAAATGAACATATGTCAAAATTGGTATCGATTCGAAGGTCACGACCCTCAATATCGCATCCACACAACTAATAAGAGATAATGACATTTTTTAGAAAATCCCAAGCTTAAAAAAGTATAGAAACGCCCCCAAATAAATCCAAACAACCCACCCGATCTGGTTTAAACCGAAAATGATTATATGCCGAAATAGGTATCGACTCGAATGTCACGACCCTCAATATTGCATCCACATGTCTAATAAGAGATAAGGACACTTCTCAGAAAATACCAAACCCAAAAAAATACATAAATGCCCCCAAATAACCCCAAATGACCCACCTTGTTTGGTTTAAACCGAAAATGAACATATGTCGAAATAGGTATCGATTCAAAGGTCATGACCCTCAACATCGCATCCACATGTCTAATAAGATATAAGGACACTTTTTAGAAAACACCAGCCCAAAAACGTACAGAAATGCTCTCAACAACCCCAAACTATCTACCCGGTCTGGTTTAAATAAAAAATGAACATATGCCGAAATAGGTATCGATTCGAAGGTCACGACCCTCAATATCGCATCCACAAGTCTAATAACAGAGATAAGGACAATTTTTTGAAAATAACAAACCCAAAAAAGTATAGAAATACCCCCAAATAACCCCAAACGACCCACCCGGTTTAGTTTACACCGAAAAAGAACGTATGCCAGAATAGGTATCGATTCGAAGGTCACGACCCTCAACATCGCATCCACACGTCTAATAAGAGATAAGGACAGTTTTAAGAAAATACCAAACCCAAAAAAGTACAGATATGCCCCCAAATAACCAAACGACACACACGGGCTGGTTTAAACCAAAAATGAACATATGTTGATATAGGCATCGATTCGAAGGTCACGACCCTTAACATCGCATCCACACGTCTAATAATAGATAAGGACACTTTTTAGAAAGTCCCCAAAAAAAGTATAGAAATGCACCTAAATAACCCCAAACGACCCACCCGGTCTCGTTTAAACAAAAAATGAACATATGCCGAAATAGGTACCGATTCGCAGGTCACAACCCTCAACAGCGTTTCCACACGTCTAATAAGAGATAAGGATACTTTTTAGAAAATCCCAAGCCCCAAAAAGTATAGAAATGCCCCAAATCACCCCCAAATGACCCACACGGTCTGGTTTAAATCGAAAATGAACATATGCCGAAATAGGTATCGACTCGAATGTCACGACCCTCAACATCGCATCCACACGTCTAATAAGAGATAAGGACACTTTTCAGAAAATACCAAACCCAAAAAAATACATAAATGCCCCAAAATAACCCCAAATGACCCACCTGGTTTGGTTTAAACTGAAAATGAACAAACGTCAAAATAGGTATTGATTCAACGGTCATGAGCCTCAACATCGCATCCACACGTCTAATAAGAGATAAGGACACTTTTTACAAAACACCAAGCCCAAAAAAGTACAGAAATGCCCTCAACAACCCCAAACAATCTACCCGGTCTGGTTTAAACAAAAAATGAACATATGCCGAAATAGGTATCGATTCAAAGGTCACGGCCCTCAACATCGCATCCACACGTCTAATAATAGAGATAAGGACAATTTTTAGAAAATAACAAACCCAAAAAAGTATAGAAATGCCCCCAAATAACCCCAAACGACCCACCTGGTTTGGTTTGAACCGAAAAAGAACGTATGCCAAAATAGGTATCAATTCGAAGGTCACGACCCTCAACATCGCATGCACACTTCTAATAAGAGATAAGGATAGTTTTAAGAAAATACCAAACCCAAAAAAGTACAAATATGCCCCCAAATAACCAAACGACACACTCGGCCTGGTTTAAACCAAAAATGAACATATGTCGATATAGGTATCGATTCAAAGGTCACGACCCTTAACATCGCATCCACACGTCTAACAATAGATAAGGACACTTTTTAGAAAGTCCCCAAAAAAAGTATAGAAATGCACCCAAATAACCCCAAACGACCCACCCGGTCTGGTTTAAACAAAAAATGAACATATGCTGAAATAGGTACCGATTCGCAGGTCACAACCCTCAACATCGTTTCCACACGTCTAATAAGAGATAAGGATACTTTTCAGAAAATCCCAAGCCCCAAAAAGTATAGAAATGCCCCAAATCACCCCAAACGACCCACAAGGTCTGGTTTAAAGCGAAAATGAACATATACTGAAATTGGTATCGATTCAAAGGTCATGACCCTCAACAGCGCATCCACATGTCTAATAAGAGATAAGGACATTTTTTAGAAAATTCCAAACCCAAAAAAGTACAAAAGTGCCCCTTTATAACCCCATACGACCCACCGGTCTGGTTTAAACTGAAGAAGAACATATGCCAAAATAGGTATCGATTTGAAGGTCATGACCCTCAACATCGCATCCACAAGTCTAATAACAGAGATAAGGACAATTTTTAGAAAATAACAAACCCAAAAAAGTATAGAAATGCCCACAAATAACCCCAAATGACCCACTCGATTTGGTTTAAACCGAAAAAGAACGTATGACGTAAAATGGTATTGATTCGAAGGTCACGACCCTCAACATGTCATCCACACGACTAATAAGAGATAAGGATAGTTTTTAGAAAATACCAAACCCAAAAAAGTACAGATATGCCCCCAAATAACCGAACAACACACTCGGTCTGGTTTAAACCGAAAATAAATGTATGACGATATAGGTATCGATTTAAAGGTCACGACCCTTAACATCGTATCCACACGTCTAATAGTAGATCTGACACTTTTTAGAAAATCCCAAGGCCAAAAAGTATTGAAATGTCCCAAATAAGCCCAAACGATCCACCATCTAGTTTAAACAAAAAAGAACATATGCGATATAGGAACCGATTCGCGGTCACAACCCATAACATCATATCCACACGTCTAATAAGAGATAAGGACACTTTTTAGAAAATCCCAAGCCCAAAAAGTACAGAAATGCCCCCTAATAACCCTAAATGACCCACATGGTCTGGTTTAAATCGAAAACAAACACATGCCAAAATCGGTATCGATTCGAAGGTTTTGACCCTCAACAACACATCCACATGTCTAATAAGAGATAAGGACAATTTTTAGAAAATACCAAACCCAAAAAAGTACAGAAATGCCCCCTTATAACCCCAAACGACCCACTCGGTCTGGTTTAAACCGAAAATGAACATATGCTGAAATAGGTATCGATTCGAGGGACACAACCCTCAACATCGCATCTACACGTCTAATAAGAGATAAGGACACTTTTTTGAAAGTACCAAACCCATAAAAGTACAAAAATGCGCCCAAATAAACCCAAACGACCCACCCGGTCTGGTTTGAATGAAAAATGAACATATGCTGAAATAGGTATCGATTTGATGGTCACGAACCTCAACATCGCATCCACATGTCTAATAAGAGATAATGACACTTCTTATAGAATCCCAAACCCAAAAAAGTACAGAAATGGCCCCAAATACCCCAAACGACCCACCTGGTCTGGTTTAAATAAAAAACTAACATATGCCGAAATAGGTATCGATTCGAAGGTCACATCCCTCAACATCGCCTCCACACGTCTAATCAAAGATAAGGACACTTTTTAAAAAATACCAAACACAAAAAAGTATAGAAATGCCCCCAAATAACCCCAAACGACCCTCCCGGTCTGGTTTAAATAAAAAATGAACAAAGGCTGAAATAGGTATTGATTCAAAAGTCATGACCCCCAACATCCACATGTCTAATAAGAGATACGGACACTTTTTAGAAAATACCAAACCCAAAAAAGTACAGAAATGCCCCCAAATAACCCCAAACGACCCACCCGGTCTGGTTTAAACCAAAAATGAACATATGCCGAAATAGGTATCGATTCGAAGGTCACGACCCTGAACATCGCATCCACACATCTAATAAGAGATAAGGACAATTTTTAGAAAATAACAAACCCAAAAAAGTATAGAAATGCCCACAAATAACCCCAAATGACCCACTCGATTTGGTTTAAACCGAAAAAGAACGTATGACGAAATAGGTATTGATTCGAAGGTCACGACCCTCAACATGTCATCCACACGACTAATAAGAGATAAGGATAGTTTTTAGAAAATACCAAACCCAAAAAAGTACAGATATGCCCCCAAATAACCGAACAACACACTCGGTCTGGTTTAAACCGAAAATAAATGTATGACGATATAGGTATCGATTTAAAGGTCACGACCCTTAACATCGTATCCACACGTCTAATAGTAGATACAGACACTTTTTAGAAAATCCCAAGGCCAAAAAAGTATTGAAATGTCCCAAATAAGCCCAAACGATCCACCCAGTCTAGTTTAAACAAAAAATGAACATATGCAGTATAGGAACCGATTCGCAGGTCACAACCCATAACATCATATCCACACGTCTAATAAGAGATAAGGACACTTTTTAGAAAATCCCAAGCCCAAAAAGTACAGAAATGCCCCCTAATAACCCTAAACGACCCACGTGGTCTGGTTTAAATCGAAAACAAACACATGCCAAAATCGGTATCGATTCGAAGGTTTTGACCCTCAACAACGCATCCACATGTCTAATAAGAGATAAGGACATTTTTTAGAAAATACCAAACCCAAAAAAGTACAGAAATGCCCCCTTATAACCCCAAACGACCCACTCGGTCTGGTTTAAACCGAAAATGAACATATGCTGAAATAGGTATCGATTCGAGGGACACAACCCTCAACATCGCATCTACACGTCTAATAAGAGATAAGGACACTTTTTTGAAAATACCAAACCCATAAAAGTACAAAAATGCGCCCATATAAACCCAAACGACCCACCCGGTCTGGTTTGAATGAAAAATGAACATATGCTGAAATAGGTATCGATTCGATGGTCACGAACCTCAACATCGCATCCACACGTCTAATAAGAGATAATGACACTTCTTATAGAATCCCAAACCCAAAAAAGTACAGAAATGCCCCCAAATACCCCAAACGACCCACCTGGTCTTGTTTAAATAAAAAACTAACATATGCCGAAATAGGTATCGATTCGAAGGTCACATCCCTCAACATCGCCTCCACACGTCTAATCAAAGATAAGGACACTTTTTAAAAAATACCAAACACAAAAAAGTATAGAAATGCCCCCAAATAACCCCAAACGACCCTCCCGGTCTGGTTTAAATAAAAAATGAACAAAGGCTGAAATAGGTATTGATTCAAAAGTCATGACCCCCAACATCCACATGTCTAATAAGAGATAAGGACACTTTTTAGAAAATACCAAACCCAAAAAGTACAGAAATGCCCCCAAATAACCCCAAACGACCCACCCGGTCTGGTTTAAACCAAAAATGAACATATGCCGAAATAGGTATCGATTCGAAGGTCACGACCCTGAACATCGCATCCACACATCTAATAAGAGATAAGGACACTTTTTAGAAAATACCAAACCCGAAAAAGTACTGAAATGCCCCCAAATAAGCCCAAACGATCAACCAGGTCTTGTACAAACCGAAAATGAACATATGTCAAAATAGGTATCGATTTGAAGTCATGGCCCTCAACATCGCTTCCGCACATCTAATCAGAGATAAGGACACTTTTTAAAAAATCGTAAACCTAAAAAAGTACAGAAATGCCCCCAAATCACCCCAAACAGCCCACCTGGTCTGGTTTGAACTTTAAATAAACATATGTCAAAATATGTATCGGTTCGAAGGTCAGCACCCTCAACCTCGCATCCACACATCTAACAAGAGATAATGACACTTTTTAGAAAATCACAAACCCAAAAAAGCACAGAAATCACCCCAAACGACCCACCCGGTCTGGTTCAAACCTGAAATGAACATATGTCAAAATACGTATCGATCCGAAGGTCTCGACCCTCAACATCGCATCCACACGTCTAAAAAGAGATAAGGACACTTTTTGGAGAATCCCAAGCCTAAAAAAGTATAGAAATGCCCTCAAATAACCCCAAATGACATACCCGGTCCGGTTGAAACCAAAAATAAACTTATGCCGAAATAGGTACCGATTCGCAGGTCACAACCTTCAACATCGCATCCACACATCTAATAGGAGATAAGGACACTTTTTAGAAAATCCCAAACCCAAAAAAGTACAGAAATGCCCCCAAATAAACCCATACGACGCACCCGGTCTGATTTAAATCGAAAATGAACATATGCCGTAATAGGTATCGATTCGATGGTCACGAACCTCAACATCGTATCCACACATCTAATAAGAGATAATGACACTTCTTATAGAATCCCAAACCCAAAAAAGTATGGAAATGTCCCCAAATAACCCCAAACGACCCTCCCGGTCTGGTTTAAACCGAAAATGAACATAGGTTGAAATAGGTATCGATTCGAAGGTCACGACCCCCAACATCCACATGTCTAATAAGAGATAAGGACACTTTTTAGAAAATACAAAACCCAAAAAAGTATAGAAATGCCCCCAAATAACCCCAAACGACCCATCCAATTTAGTTTAAACCGAAAATGAACATATGCCGAAATAGGTATTGATTCGAAGGTCACGACCCTCAGCATTGCATCCCCACGTCTATTAAGAGACAAGGACACTTTTGAGAAAATCCCATGCCCAAAAAAAGTAAAGAAATGCCCCCAAATAACCCCAAACGGCCCACCCGATCCGGTTTAAATCGAAAATGAACATATGCCAAAATTGGTATCGCTTCGAAGGTCACGACCCTCAACATCGCATTCACACGTCTAATACGAGATAAGGAGACATTTTACAAAACACAAAGCCCAAAAAAGTACGGAAATAACCCCAAATCACACCAAACGATCCACCCGGTCTGGTTTAAACCAAAAATGAACATATGTCGAAATAGATATCGATTCGAAGGTCATGACCCTGAACACCGCATCCACACATCTAATAAGAGATAAGGACACTTTTTAGCAAATACCAAACCCAAAAAAGTACTGAAATGCCCCCAAATAACCCCAAACGATCAACCAGGTCTTGTTTAAACCGAAAATGAACACATGTCGAAATAGGTATCGATTCGAAGTCACGACCCTCAACATCGCTTCCGCACATCTAATCATAGATAAGGACACTTTTTAGAAACTCCAAAACCCAAAAAAGTACAGAAATGCCCCCAAATAATCCCAAACGGCCCACCTGGTCTGGTTTAAACTTTAAATAAACATATGTCGAAATATGTATCGGTTCGCAGGTCAGCACCCTCAACCTCGCA